>NC_058135.1:176310768-176328529 GCF_016433145.1 Gracilinanus agilis | reverse complement strand
GGTCTTTTAGTGTGGAGGCTGCCAGATCCTGTGTGATCCTGATTGGTGCTCCTTGATATTTGAATTGTTTCTTTCTGGCTTCTTGTAAGATTTTTTCTTTTGCTTGGAAACTCTTGAATTTTGCAATGATGTTTCTTGGTGTTTTCCTTTCTTGATCGAATGCCGCAGGTGTTCTATGAATCCTTTCAATGTCTATATTGCCCTCTTGTTGTAGGACTTCAGGGCAATTTTGCTGAATTATTTCTGTTAGTATAGAGTCCAGGTTTTTATTAATTTCTGGTTTTTCTGGAAGACCAATTATTCTCAAATTGTCTCTTCTAGACCGGTTTTCTTGGTCTGTCACTCTCTCATTGAGATATTTCATGTTTCCTTCTATTTTTTCAGTCTTTTGGCTTTGTTTTATTTGTTCTTGTTGTCTTGAGAGATCATTAGTTTCTACTTGCTCAATTCTAGCCTTTAGGGATTGATTTTCGGCCATAATCTTCTGGTAATCGGCCATAATCTTTTGGTTTTCGGCCATAATCTTCTTGTTTTCGGCCATAATCTTCTGGTATTCCTTTTCAATCTGGTAATTTCTTGTGTTCAATTTGCTTATCAGTTCATTTGGTTTCTGAGCCTCGCTTTCCAGTTGCAAGATTCTACCTTTTAAGCTGTTATTTTCTTGCCAGATCTCTTCCATTTTCCTCAAAATCTCAGATTTGAACTCTTCCATAGGTTGTGAGGAGTTTTCCTTATTTGGGGAGGATCTGGATGGTTGTTTGTTCTCCTCCTCTGTTTGCTCGGTTGTCTGGATTTTCTCTGTGTAGAAGCTGTCGAGTGTTAAAGACTTCTTTTTTTTGTTATTATTCTTTCTCTTCTGAATTTCCTGTAACTGGTTAGCCATCATTAGGCCAGCAGCTTCTCAGGTTTATCCTCGCGCTCAGTCCTGAGGTCTGAGTTCTAGTTTTTTCCAAGGTCAAGCCCCCTGGTGGATTCCCTTGCTTGAACCTCTGCAGGAGGTTTCTTTACAAGTCTCAGGGAGCTACTTCCACAGTCGTATACCCGTCTGCACTGGTTCCCCACTTAGGCTTTAGTTCCTGGTTGTGTTTGCCTCCACCCACGCCTCTGCTCAGCCGGCACCCACGCCTCTGCTCAGCTGGCGCTCCGCTCCCAGCGTCCGCTCCCGCGCGCGCGCGCTCAGATTTCGCGTGCGTTCTTGACTTAATGGGGTCCTAAGTCTTGCTGCTCTCAGGAACAGGTCCCGGAGCTGCTGTTGACTCGATGGGTGCCCCAAACTTGCTCTATTTCTTTTTAGCTGGGTTCAGAGCTATAGGTGAGTGTGGAGGGGGTGGGGGTGGGGCGGTTGCTCAGCTCGCGCTTGAGTGAGAGCCCTTTTTAGCTTGGAAATGTCTCGATTCCACGTACCTTCCACGCTGTGCCCTGTTGTGGGGTTCCTCCGTTCGTCTGGACTTGTTTTTATGTCCCCTTGAGGAGTTTTGTGTGTTTAGGTCAGGAGAGGTTTAGAGCTGCTTCTTACTCTGCCGCCATCTTAACCCGGAAACTGTACCTCCTGATTTTGCCAGTGTTGTCATGTAAGAGAAGACCCACTCCAGAATGAAATTCCTCATGGCCTGCTTTGACATTAGAAAAATGTTTCTGAAAATGGTACCTTTTCTTTTGATTCTAACCTTGCTCACAAAAGTTCCTTCACTCACTTCATCAGAGTTTTCTTTGTCTCCTTTTTACTCTTATCTCTAAAATATACTTCCTTTGTGAATACATGTGTTGCAATCTAGATCATGGATTGATTATAAAATAAAAATTCCTTCCCATTCCCTTTCCTCGAACAGAACAAGGAACCAGTATAGGATTCTGAGCTCCATGAAGACAGAAAATATCTTTTGCCTCTTTTTTTTATCTCTAGAGCTTAGCATTGTGCCTGCCACATAGCAGATGCTTAATAAATGTTAATTGATTGATTGATGTATATTTTTTCCTCACCTGCTTATGTGTGAGAAAAAACAGGCATACAACTAACTTGTATTTTTTTATTATAGAATACTATATACACACATGCAAAAATGTGTGTACTGTGTGTTTATTTTTTTACAAATAACAATCATACAGTATGGTTTCCTTTGAGTTATTGTGGGAATTTATTTCAGGAGCCACAACAAAACTCTTTGCATTAGAATTGACCACTGTTGTGCCTAGAACAAATGTAAGAAAAGCTACTTTAAGGAATAGGTTGAGGTAATTATTGCCCAACTTTGGGAAATAGAGAGCTTAGTGCACTGGCATAAGGATGTTGGGCAGCAGGCTTTACTCCAGCTCCAGACACTGAGAACAATTAGAACTTTCTAACTCAGGTGTTTTGGTAGCAAACTCTAAGATGTTCAACCCTGGTGATAGTTTTGACCAAGGAACGTGAATAAAGACACATTATGTTCTATGTCTGTTCCTCTAGATTTCCCACATGAAATTGATGTAGGAAAGCCCAGCATAAAGGCCATATTAATAAGAATTTGAGAAGGAATGGAACATGACAAAACGATAATTCAAGGATATTGGGGACTGCTTTTGGAAGTTAGGCTGAAGAAAAACAATTTAAAGGTTGTTCCCAAGAACTTGCAGTTCTCATTTTAATGCTAATGAGCCAAGAAATATTAAGCTAAGGAAGCTAATCTGTATTCAGAGCATTCTAATAAATTAAAAGAAAAAAGTGCTGATGCATCGCTACTTGCCAACACTTGTTCTGATAATTGTCACATTAGCTGGCTATTTATCTAATCAGCATCACTACATTTACCTTGCCCAATATTACTGCAACTTTGGTGAGCCCATTGCTTTATTGACATTAATGGAAATAAGATTTTTCCCTTGACTCAGAGAAAACAGAAGTCTATGAACCTTTTTCTTATAAGGGAGAGAAAGCATTTCGGGTGCCATATCTAGATGGTCCTCATTTTTCATATGTTCCACTTATCAAGAACAGTCTCTCTGGAATATCTGAGTCAAATTATATCCTATATTTCCTCTTCACCCTAGGAGCCCAATTTTGTTCTGCAGGTTTGAGGGTTCTCTTTAATATTATTTTTTATATTCTACATTTTATTCTACATTTCTGTGATAGTATCATTCTTTTACTTTTTCATTTCATACTGTCTTAGCTCACATTATACATTCTACTACAAATTTCCCCATTTTACATGATTCTTGTAGCAGCTATGTTTTTTTTCCTCAACATTTGCAATCTCTCATATGCCTATACTTAGGCACCAAATAAATGATAGCATAGTGAATTTACATAATGTATATTGTATATTGTATAACCCAGTGAAATTACCTAATGATTATTTACACTAAGTACAAAGAGCCCTGCCAGTCATGATTATTGTTACTAAAAATTCATTGAATAGGGAATTATATCCAACCAGTATGTACCACCTCCTAAAATCTACCACATTCAAAAAAAAACTATCATGGGTGAAGTTTTCCACACACCATTTTGGAAGAATGTGGACACAGACTAAGTAAGTGAAGTCCTCGTGGAGAAAATTGTATCCAACTGAAAGAAGAATTTCCCGATATGAGGAGAGATAAAAGAGAATGTGAAACTTAATTGAATTATTTAGAAAATATTATGAATTTGAGAGATATGATTGTGATAACCTGTCTTTTTTTGGTCTTTTTTGGTTCCAAAATGAAAATGACTTTTTAAAAAGCATACACCTCCTCCCTTAGTGAGAATCCCACATTAATAATTTGTCGACCTGCAATTAGAAGTAGAGCTAGTTTTCAAATCTTGTAACTCTCCTGTTAAATATTGGCACATGAAAAGAACTCTCCTGGACAGATGGAAAATTAGCATGCCATAAAAATCTATAATAGATTGGCTATTGCTGTCAATCTCATGAAAATAATTACATTATGATGACCTATCTTGAAAATACCTATGGACTGAGAGGTGAAAGTATTACACATATAAGTTATTTGCAATAATAACATGAACTTCTAAAAATAGATATAAATTAAATCTTTTAATTTACTTATTTAGAATGATTCTTTCCAATTTTCTTGAATGTTCTATTAATCTATGAGATGTTTTTAATTGTGATATCATGTAAATATTTTGAAAGCAATAAGATCTTTTTAATTTTTTAAACCCTTAATTTCTGTGTATTGGCTCATAGGTGGAAGAGTGGTAAGGTTGGGCAATGGGGGTCAAGTGACTTGCCCAGGGTCACATAGCTGGGCAGTGTCTGAGGCCAGATTTGAACCTAGCACCTCCCATCTCTAGGCCCGATTATCAATCCACTGAGCTACCTGGCTGCCCCAATAAGATCTTTTTTAAATTTTAAATATATATATATATATATATATATATATATATATAAATACATATATATACATTTATATATCCTAAACATAGGAATTATTTTAAATAAAAGTGATTTGTAGCATTTATAATCAGCTACCAAATAATATGTACACTGGAAACATTCAAGTTTAGTCTGCATTAATATTTGTTCAATCATTTTCTTAAATCTAAACAATTGACTCTATAAGAACAAAAACATTCACAGGATGTATTTTTAAGCTTAATATACATTATTAGCATTTTCTCTATCACTTTCTTAAGGCTATATGATTAATAAAACAATAAATCAAGCCAAGTTTTATAGTGTTTGCTTATTTCTAAACTATAAATGCTCACTCTGAAAATTAAATTTCCTCTCCAGCAGGTATAATTCTGTACCAAAACACTTATGGAAAAGATTTAAAAGTGGCAAATTGGGGGATAGATAAATAAATAAATTATCTCTAGAGGATTTGTGTGAAGACATGGACAAGGTTCCCAAAAAGAATGTACATGTGTGTTACCATTTTCATTACTAGGATTATTATTATTAGTCTGTTTGCCTCAGAGATTAAATTTTATTGAACCACAATAATGCTCTGAATAAAATTTCAGTTTCAGTGTGCATTCTAAGCTATTTGGATGTAAAGAATGATCTATGTTTAGATAAATTATGTTCTTTATCCTAATGGAGTCTATAAGAAAGAATATAGGCATTAGAGATATGGGAGATAAAGGAGATAAAAGGCATTGATGTGTCTCTCTACTCCTAATACTTGTAAGGTCTTCTTTTGTTCCAAATTACCTCTCATTGTCCCATCCATCACTCTTTATTTCTTAAATCTAGAATAGTGGAAGATCTGGCAATATAGAATGGTTGGAGTATCTCAGAAAGAAACTTACCTTGAGGGATTAGAAGGAAATAAACCTTTGAAGAGTGAGACTATTCAATTCCTAGTGGAGCACAAAACTGGAATGTGACCCAGTAAGAGAAGTAAAACAAAAATGTGAAGACTCAAGTAAAACAGTGGTGACCTCTATGGTCAACAGCTCCTCATCGCCTAAAGAACAAAACACAAGAATCTTTAAACTTGTATTTAAAGCCCTCTGTAATCTTACTTTTACCATTTCAGCCTCAGCTCATTTGTTCCATTTAATGAATTCTCAATTCTACCAATTTTGACAACAATTCATTCTCAGAACTGATGTTGCTCTTACCTCCATGCATTCATGAAAGTTACCTCCTATTCTCTGAATAAAATTGACTTCTCATTTATACTTTTTAAAATCCTTCTATCCCTTCAAGGCTCTTCTCAGTCACTACTTTTTTCATGAAGCCTTCCACTGACTTCTCTTCACTGACCCTTCACCCCTAGTTGTATTCTCTGGTTCCTTAATTTTCCTTGCACTCTAGTTATTTTTGTATGTGTATCCACAAGTAGAATGGAAGCTCCTTGAGAACAAGGGTAATAAATTTTTGTCTTACTATCCATATCAATTAGCAAAGGTTGATAAATATTTGTTGAATTAAATTAATGTTAATAAAAATAATTTTAAAAGCCTTTACATTAGTGGGAAAAGGATTTGAATTTAACTCTTACATCATTCATTTTAATGTATTAATTTTATGTTAAATATTTTTCAGGATGAATCAATATCTCTTCTTTTCAAATAAGTCTCATTTTGGGGGTGCTATTTCTCTGACATATCAACTGTATTAGTAAAAGAAAGTATTTGTTATTGGGATGGAGAAGCTAAATTTCCATTGCCATGTGCTCCTTTTCTCTCACAGTCATTATGTAGAAAATTTAAAAAAAATAAGCATTTTCTCCACATCTCTTGCAAATACAATGTCTTTATTTTTTTCAGGTATCCTCTCAGTTCAGCATACATTTCTTAAATACCAATGATGTGCAACATGGTATGAGGGAATATAAAGACAAAAATGAAAACAGTGTCTGACCTGTACTTTAGAACAAGAAGAAGCGCCTTCTCCTTTAGAGATACAGAGTTTAATATATAGGCAGTCCTCAAACATCTATTAAATATTTAATATGTGCCGGCCACTGTGCTAAGCCCTGAGGATACAAAGACAGGGTTGGCTGGAAGGTCTTGCTCTCAAGGAACATATGGTTTAAAATAAGTAAACACAAAGTGTATTCAAGAGAGAATGGGAGAAATTGGCAAGAACTCCTGTAAGGGTACACAGGAGCTTTGTTCTGAAGAAAACAGTAAGCTTGAGACTCCAGAAGGCAAAGGTGATTAAGAAGAGTACTGTATCGTGGACCACCTGTGCAGAAGTAGGGAGGTAAGATGGAAAGTCATATTCAAAGAACCACTAGCAGGCCAGAATGACTGAAATGGATAAGTTCTTTAGAGGTATATAGATTTTTTTAAAAAGTCATTATGATTGCTGCTAAGAAGTTCCCACTTTCTTGTTGTTTTGAGCTTCCATATGTCCCTCTTACAGGATCTCACAGAGTGTCGATGAAGTGAAGGGCTGTGTTCCACACTCATTTCCACATTTCACATTTTCATATTATCCCCTTGCCATTTGGAACACACTTTCTATGGCTCTTAGGACCTCCTCCTCCTCTCTTCACATTTTTGAGAGCATATTTAAAGTTTTCTTTACCACTGAACATATGGGCAAGGTTTGGGTCTAGTTTTCCTTTCTCCGTCTTGTTATGATTAGTGAAACTTTTTTTTTCCTTTCTTGACATTGTCTAATGAATCATGCACTTACTCTTCGTTTTGGCTCTATTGACAAACAAAAAGAATGGCAGCTTGTGTCAGTGGAAAGTTATTTTTTCAAGACATTCTCTCATTTCTCACTCCCTAAGAAAGTTTCCACATTGGAAATATAATAAGATTCTTCCCCTTTCTTATTTTTACTTTAACTTTATTGATGTGTTTTGTTTTTGAACCATAGTGGTTTTTTTTTTCCTCCTTAACTACTAGCACCCTTGAACTGCTTCTTATAAAAAATAGTTATGCAAAATAAACTGGCAAAGGAATCACATATATCACATTCCATACATACTTCCACACAAAAACACACACCCACAATCATGTATCTCTTTGTAACTAAAAGAGAGAGGCACATAATCTTATCTCTTCTCTAGGACTGAGAATGATCAGTAAAAGCATAATGTTAAGTTTTATTATAATGTTTTCATTAATATTCCAAGAATTGCCCATATTTTTGTTCTAGTTCTGCTTACTTAACTCTTTGTCATTTCCTTCAAGTTGTCCTATGTTTTTTCTACTTTCTTCACATTCACCATTATTAAGGTAAAAAACTATTCCATTCCATTTGCATGGCATAATTTTTTTCCATCATTCCTCAGTCAATGGATACTCACTTTATTTCAAATTTCCTGCTAGAAAATGTTTTTGTATATATGGGACCTTTCTATCTTTAATATGATCATCTTTCTTCTCCAATGTCTTATTTCAGAGTTTCTCCCATAAATATTCAGATGGATTAATTTTAAAATTTTTCTTCTTTAATAGCATGCTTTCCCGGAAATAGTGATGTTAAGCCTAGAAACTATGTTTTAATCTGATGCTATAGTGCTAAGTAGGGTGTGTATCTGTATTCTAAAGAGATGGAAGGTAGAGTTAAAAAGAAAAAGAACATAAACTGGCCTTTTTAACATGGTCTACTTGTAGATTTTCTATAGTTTACTTAATGACTATTTCATATTTACTAAGGGAGAATGAAGGGAAACTGTGAAGAAGGTGAATTGTGAAAGGGAAGATGAGATCAGATCTTGGACTAACTGAACTCTGAGTTTCTTTCCACCGCTAAGTTTATGGTACTTTGATTTTGGAATGGTAGGAACTAAGAAAGAAGACTGATTGATAGGACAAAGGGTTAGAACTCTGTGGTACAACAGAAGGAAAATATTATATCCTGATGAATAGATGTGGTCAAACCATCATTATTCTGGAATCGTGATTTGTTAGTATTCTTTAGTCTTTCAAATTTATCTCCTGGTTCTGCTCACTTTAGTCTCTTGTCAGTTCGTATAAATCTTCCTGGATTTCTCTGAAATCATTTTTATGTATTTCTTTTGACATAAACACATTTCATTACATTAATTATTTATTGACTCTTTCCAGAAATTATGGGTTCCTTCTAAGTTTCCAGTATTTTTGCCATTAGAAAAAGTACAAAATCTATATGCTACAAAAATGTGTGTGTATAGAGATGCAACAATATATACAAAACTAAGTAAGCACACAGATATGTACATAAACACAGTGTTAAGTGCCTACTTGTGATAGTTCTAGGTCAAAGGATATGCGTAGTTTAGTAATTTCAGAGTCAGATTTCTAAAATGATTTTGAAAAAACATGAGGCCCATTTATTCCACCAAGAATAGATTACTAAGTCAGTTTTGCCAGGCCTTCCAACATTTGTTCTTTTCCATTTTGTCAACTTTGCCAACCTGATAAGTATAAGATAAAATCTCTATTTGCTTCAGTTCTTTCAGTGGCCAGGAACAACTGTGTTTAGTATCTGAGAAAGAACTTCTTTGTACATCCTTGTGTCTTTAGTGGTATAGGAAACTCTAACCGTAAAACCCCATTTCAGGTAGAGTTTAAAATCATAGAGTTGCTTAAAACACCAGGAATTTAAGGGACTAGCCCAGGTAGAATCACAGTAGTAATATGTATCAGTGACAGACCTGAACCTTGGCTTTCCTGTCTACAATGTCAGGTTTATTCATTATAATAATGTAATCTATCAGTTAGCAAGATGAATTAATTAAAGAAGGAAACTAAAGACAGGCCATTGTGAATAATAGTCATCTCTGACTGTCTGTAGTAATTAATCCATGTTCCTAGTTCATCTGCCTTTGGTTTTGTCTTAGTTACTTATTTTCACATCATGAATTTACAAAGTTGACAAGAAGGTAATTTTCTGGAGATACATTTCAAGTTCTTCAGTCATTAATTCCACTAGTTTAAAAAGAAGTCTCTCCAGTATGGTAGGGCATTCCAAAACTTACATTTTTCTTATATTAGTTTCAAGAATCTGGGGTCAGTTCCATGAGACAAGGAAAATAATTAACCAGAATTTTAGAAATAAGGAAGACCAATAGGAAGGAGAAAGTGGAGCAATGTTTGAATAATTTATATTAGCAGGCAAGAAAAGCCATACTGACTTAATGCATATGTACATACACTATAGGCTTGTCCCATTGATCAAGAGTCCTAAAGGTATGCAAGTCTTGGAAAACTCTTGGAAGGATCTTGTTGAATAAACAAAGTATAGCTAGGTCTATATTAATTCAAGCAGTGAATGTCATGGTGTGATTGCTTTATTGGAATTTATATTGTGTATTTCCACTGGGCTATAATTGATTACCATATGATTTTTTAAATTATAACTTCAAATAGTATAGATTTGAATATATTTGACCCCTTTGGGGATCCATTATTCACCAAAATGTAGACCTAGCCATTATGTTGCTTTTTTCCTGGATTGAATTGTCATAGGATAACAATGGGATTGAGTCAGGCAAGTAGGGGAAAGGGCTGACAACCAGTTGGAGGAGGAGTTTTCCATGCAAGATACCAAAATCTCAGAGTTTGTAGCATAAGTGGGATGAAAGATGAATGATTAAGTATTGAAAGTAAGATAATACAGTAGAAATAATGATGTTCTTGTGTGTTATTGTAAATTTGGGGCCTTTGAACTACATTTCCCAAGAGCCCACTGGCTTCCTGTCATTACATGCTGAAGAAGATGGGGATAAAATTGAGGGGTCTTGTGTGGCTAGCTCTCTTTCCTTTTTATGGTGCCTTGGTGGAATGGGCTGTTTGAACAGATATATTAGCTATGGCCCATGGTTTTATTTTGTTACCTTTTTATTCCTTTACTTGTAGTGACTACTAATAAATCTTATAAAAACGTAATTTTAAAGTTATCATTATATATTCACTTTAATTTTTACACTTGATGTTGGGAGTTTGAGGCTTGATTATAGGTCCTAATGGTCAAGATGGGTTACCAAGAATATCATTATTTTCCCTCTGAGCTTCATTTTTTTTAATTTGTAGAATGAATAAAGTAATAATTTCACTACTATTCTTAGGGGACTCCATTCAACTCAATATATATATATATATATACACATATACATATATAATATATATGTATATATGTCTAAAAGGCATTTTTATGAAGAAATCAATTTTCAAATGTCAAAGGGATTCACTATGTCAGCCATTATTACAGGAGGACATTTAAAATAATCAGTAGACTGTTCAGCTTTGAGTCAGGGAATGTGTGACCCTGGGTAACTCATTCAACCTTTCTGTTCTTCAAGTATGATAGGAATTATCTGCTAACCTATTGGTAGGTTGTGATCTGCATTGTTAGAGAGAATTGCCATGCTGGGAACTGTCCATGCGGATTAAAGTATAGTTCCTTTCTCAATACATGTAACTATTATGATATCAAAATCTATGTGTGTGCTGCCAGCAAGACTAAAATTCTAAAGGCAAGGGATCTTCCATTTATGATGTTTCATCTTTCAAAGAGTTCACTTAACTATACCTGAGCTTATTTTGTATTTCAGGAGGAAAAGACACTAAAATCTTATTTATAATTTGACAGTGGTTCACATTTTCCCTGACACTTTGGGAGCCACAGATCTACTGGTGTGATAATCCTTAGCCTCTTAGTCAACTTAGTGAATCTCAGCTTGACCCTTTAAGGTGCTATGTTTGGAATTGGTCCGTTCCTCTTCAGCTTAAGAGAAAAGATGATTTGGAATCCTACACAAAGGCGTTTCCTAGGTCAGTTCCCTAATTTCCAGTATTTCAATTAAATAAGCATCTTCTAATTGCTTATTCTGTGCCAGGCAAAATATATATATATATATAATAAAACATAAAATATATATAATGAAATAATCTTGTCATTCACAGAAAAGGTAGAAAATATCTGTGCATATAAAATTAAGTATATATTACATATATTTGCAAAATGTATACACACATACACGTTTACTAAAAAAGAAAACGTATTTTCAAATATTTACTATTTTTTAGGTTCTTCAAAAAGTATTGGAGAGACAAAGGAAAAGCAAGAAATGTAGAAGAGTGGTGATTTGCAGGGAATGTTTTGAACAGGGGAGTCAGAAAGACTGCTCACTGGAACTACTGATATATCTTTAAAGAATAATAATAGTGTAAAATTGATTACTATTCCCACAGTTAGATTTGAAAATAGGGGTGAGATAGAGATAGGGATGAAAGGGGGCATTGCATGATATAAAGAGGACTGAAAATAGCTTCCTTAACACCAGACTAGGCTGGATTAGGTAAATAATCACTTGAAAAAAAGTCATAAATGAAAAACTTCAGGAGGCCTATGTTTGTTATATTAAAATAAAATTCTTAAGGTCCTTTGAAACATCTTGAATCTAAAGAGCCAACACGGTCACCTGAACATTTTTTTCTTGGGACACAATAATCAGTTTGCACTTGGCTGACTTACCCCAACCTTGTTTCTGAGCCTAGGAGAGTCTATTCTTCTTCAGATTTATAATGGTCAACTTCCCTCTGAGGAGCAGCGTGTGATACCGATTATAGAGGAGAAGCACCGTAAAATTATTTCCATGTGTAGATAGATTTTCATTTAAATAAGTCTTTTCTATGCACAGATATTACCTCTGATTCATCATTATGACCTCTACAATTCTTTCAATTAGCCAAATTTCACTGAGTGAATGTTTTTCCACTGCTTTGCTGCTCCACTCCCTCAATGCGTTCCTAGTTTAACACCAATTTCATCCAAAAAGCCTACTTTCCATATTCCGTTTAGTTTCCAGACACTTTAAATTAATCGAGTGGGTCAAGCCAAGGGCATATTTGCAGTTTTCCCTTGAAGAAAATGGTTGAAAACTATGAGCACACTGCACGAGTAGAGTACAGCTATGTAAGTGCCTTCCCGAGTGAAACTTGGCTAATTACAGCAATTGTGGAGGTCACCAACACGGGAGGCAAGTTCACAGGAAAATAGCGATCCACAGTACTGATAGTCTTCACCAGCCTCTCTTGCTGCACCTCATAAAAATGTAAACCGATAAGAGCCCCATAGTCAAGGATGGTTAATAGGTACTTCGGAACAACCTGCTTTCTTGCAAACACATTCGTGTTGCTTCTTGATCTACACGATACTCATCATCTTGGGCCCCCAGTGGAGAGAATATAATTATGTTTGCTAAAAGTCAGGCAATGATATAGTCAGTTTTCAACACACTTAAAATACTTTAGACGGAGCCAGCTGCTGCTTTAACCGTTAATGGACTCACGGGTTCCTACCATTTTGAAGATGTAACAAAATGTATGCTTAGAATTTCTTGAAAATATAATTGTGAGTAAAAACCCAAATGAATATAAGTTTTACTACAAGGAATAGAGGGCACTATTATGTTTACATAAGCCACACACCATCTCTATTTAGGTATTATTATTTTTAGAGTAAATTAAAAAATCCTTAGTCTTTAAAAATGCAAAAATAAATTTGACATCCTCCTTATCTTTCTGGTGGTTTTATCTTACTTCCCATGTCACAATAGTCTGCTAATTGTTCCCAGTATGAAGCTTTACCTCTCCCACATCTGTGCCTCACCCATGGGTCCCACCTATATTAGGAAGTCAATCATTCTTTGACCTTTTCTTTTAGAATCTGTAACTTCCTTCAAGAAATAGTTCAGATGCCTCCTTCTATGCAAAGCTTTTCCTCATTCTGACAGTAATCTTCATCTCTAAAGAGCCTATATATAATTGTATACAATATGCTTTGTCTTTTATTTATTTGTATACATATCACCAAATCTGTTTTCTGTGAGAAATCTGTAAGTTCTTTTAAACCAGGGACTAATGTATTTTACTCTTTTCAAACAGTATACACAGAAACTTGGGGGGAAAATAGAGAATAGATTCTAAGGGTACTTTAAATGAAGATAACCAATTTGTATTGACATTTGCCATACATGTAATTGGTAAGAAACAAATAAGTTACAAAAAATAAAGATAACCATTAAGATTATACTTATAAAATTGAACCAGAAAATCTAAACCAAACCACAAAATCAGAGAACCCCACATGTGGAAAGAACCTCAGAAGCCATCTATTTCAGTCAGTATTTTCCCAGGAAACTTCCCTATAACATAGCTGGCAGCTGATGATTTGGCATCTCCCTGAAAGCCATCCCTACCTGAGGCTTTTCATTTCCTCTCAGTTAAGCTCTGGATCCTTCTAG
The DNA here is from genome assembly GCF_016433145.1 of Gracilinanus agilis. NCBI lineage: Eukaryota > Metazoa > Chordata > Mammalia > Didelphimorphia > Didelphidae > Gracilinanus > Gracilinanus agilis. Next base: position 176,314,900 of record NC_058135.1, on the reverse strand, counting down.
AACAGAATTTAGAGGTGGAGACCTCAGAATTTTAAAGAACTTTCAGAGGAATTCCCCTTCTACTTATTGCTCATAAATTCTTACTTTCTCGCCTTTAAGAAAGGACTTCATATTATTTACTTCCAAGTATCCAAGGGTCTGTTTTCCTCTACTTTATCTTCTGTAGCACATTTTTTTCATCCTCCAGACGCAGGACCCAGGTTGAAATTACCTTTTGCCTCTTCAGAGCCTTTTTTTTGTTATTACATTGAAGACATTCTGTTTTTGAAAGATTTCTTTTTAATTGATATGATGAACAATATGGAAGACAAAACATTTTCTTCCAGTCTACAATCTCAGAAAAGAAAAACAAAATTATCTCTTACAAAATTCCCAAAAAAGAATTATAAAGTAGAGGTAAAATGATAACAGCTATTCCCACTGGACAAGGTTATAAATTCAACAAGGATTATTAATTAACAAGGGAGAATGATAATCCCTCAAATTCATTCAGCATCCTTTCTCAGTAACTTCCATACTACAGCAGGATACAAAAATCTATATCCCTTCTTGTGCTTTGTAATCCACTTGGGCAGTGATGGGCAAACTTTTTAAAGAGGAGGTGACCAATGGAAAGGAAATGCTCATCTGTCATTCTGTTTCTAAGGCAACTCTTTTGAATTTTCATTGTATTGTATCCTACTCATTGTATTCATCAGATTAGGAACAATGTCACATGACTGGATAGAACATTTCAGTGGGCCACATCCAGCCAGTGGGCCATAGTTTTCCTATCACTTCACTAGGGAATTTCATTGCTGCTACATTCTCTGCCAGATCTTTCTATCCCTGTTTTTACCACAGTATCATGTTATAAACAAACAAAATAACACAACTGAACTCTGCCCATCCACCTGCAGGGAAAGGGGAAAAGAGAAAGAAAGACCTGGGGCACTCCTTAGATTTAGCAACCTGCAACATTCACACTCTTTCAAATTTGAAGACAAAAGTGGCAGATACTGATTCAGCTCAGCCATAGAATTAAGAAAATGAAGGGAACTAGTATAGGGAGCCAGTGAATGGGGTAGCATCAAGACTGAAGGAAAGGAGACTGACCTTCATCTGGGGGCAGAGAAATTACTGCATAGAAATAACTTGAGGCAGAGACTAAGACCAGTAAAGGATGAATTCCTCAGTTTTAAAGAAGACAGAGAAAATTTTGAGGTTCAGACCCAAAGGGTAAAAGCATCATGAAAGAGAAAAGGAATTAGAATATGAACAAAAATAAAGAAAAAATATTTAGCCCCAAACCTCCAAAGATTTCAAGAGGAAGAAAATTTAGTTAAAAACCTAGAGCACAAACAGAAAAAATCAACAGAGAAGATATTAAAAGTAGAAATGAATATAACTACTAAAATATCTAATATAAATATTTTAAACATTGCAAGAGAAGGAAAACTGAACTAATATCTGATGAAACAAAAAATTATGGATTTTCAAGGGTTTGTGCCATAATAGAAAGATATTCCAGAATTTTTCAAAAGAGAAGTTAGAAATTTGAGTGAAGATAAGAAAAAATGGTAGCATTTATGGCCTGAATAACAAAAATAACTGACATTGTTAAACTTTATTAAAATGCCTAAAAGGGAGAGAAAATGAAGGGGAAATGTGGGAGGGAATTAGACAACTAAATAAGAAGGAAAAATTAAAAAAGAACCTGTAAATTATTATAAGGAATCTGATTGAAGAGCTAGAATTAAGAGAACTATGGAAAGTACCAGTAAGGGAAAATTTGTAAGGCAAATAATTATCTTAACCCTATAAAATATCCAGTTAGTTTCAGATTTGGATACATTCCAAGAAAATCCCAAGATTATAAATTCTTTGTAATCCAATAATTTGTCCACTATTTGTAATTTACTGCAAAAAGATAATTGAAAAATATCTTTGATGTCAAAGAACCTACATTCTACTGGGCCACATCTTCCTAATCTTTTTATATCCTGTGATATTTAATCCAGTTCATTATGTATATATATATATATATATATATATATATATATATGTGTATATATGTGTGTGTGTGTGTGTGTGTGTGTGTGTGTGTGTGTGTGTGCGTGCATGCGTGCTTTAAAAAACTTCTTTCTGAATGAATAAACAAAAAATAAATGAATGGATAAATGAACAAATAAATGAGTGAATTAAGGAATGATTGGATAAATTTGGGAATGTCAATTGGTGGTATAGTAATATATTCTTTGATATTCTCCACTGATTGAGTTATATGGAATGTCTGAACCTAAAAGTGCCTGGTAAGGTATATCAAGCTCTTACACCCCCATATGAGTCACTCTGTGATGTCAGTTTTCCCACATATGTGAGATTTCAAAGAACTAATGACAATTGGTTTAATCAAAGGGATGAGATAGATCAATAAATGTTACTTCTTGACATGGTCTAAAGCTATTGATGCGGGACTATCAGTGGCAATATGAAGTGTAGCTTATTAGTAAAAGTTACTAATTTTATATCTTACTTGGAGAGCAATCATAAGGTTAGTTGTAATGATGAAAATTTATCTTATTCATCATAACAAAGAACTTCTCTACCTCTCTAACACTTATAGAGAGATTTTGCCCAGTACAAGTTGTGTACAAAATAACTTTTCTGAAAGTTTTAAGTTAATAATGTCCAGAAATTGAAATTATGCCCTTATACTACTAATAAAATTGAGTATTCTCTGAAGATATAATAGGCAAAGGATCCAAAAAGTGGAATGGGTTACTTGAGAGGTAACTTTCCCTTTGCTAGACATTTTCAAGTAAAAGTTGAATGATTACTCAGTTCATATTCTGAGGGGAGAATTCTAAAATCCTTACGCTTTCAGATTTGCATGTTCTTTTGACATGGTTTTTAAATATATTTATTTGTAATTATTTTCAAACTATCACTGTAAAGTCAGTGAATATATTTTCTCAAATAGCAAAAATTTTACTTGCTTAATGATTTAAGGATAGATATTGGTTCTCTGCAATATTCATTATTTCATAGTACCCTTGTAAATCATATTATCAACATTGTAAGTGGTACCGTCTTTAGAAGTCTTAGTATTATGTGATCAAAATATCATATTTTGGAATTTTTGGGGGGTCACATTTTCCAATACTTACTGACTTGCATCAGTAGTCCTCATTTTCTGGCCAGTGACCATCATGTTGATATTCTTGCATTTTTACTACCTGAAATCTCTGAGGATGAGATACTAAATGATTACACTGAAACTATGAATTATATTTTAGACTTGGAGATACATCTAATTCCCTCTTACTATTTTACTGCAGTGCAGAGAAAAATGATGAGTCTGGGGAAAACATAGCTCTTTTTGTAAATCTATTCCCAGCACTTCATGAAATTCTGAAGATCTAGGTCAGCTGTGGGTCCCTGTAAGGGTTCCTAGGGGACACAAAGGGAGGCCATCTTTCATCAAAATATCAGTGTAGGTGTCTTGTTGACCTTTAGAACAATTCTTAGACTGGGAAGAACCTTGACACTGGCATACATTAATCCTGACCCATACTATAAGGCAGTTTTGAAGAAGTTTTGGGTTGCAAGGCAAATGATAGGCATGCATTAGCATTTGGGTCTTAGGCAATCTCTCTAGCCTTTGAATTTCTAGTCATTCTGGAATGAGGAGAGCATGTGACTCTACCAAAATAAAGGAAAATATAGAAATGACTGTAACAAATTTTAGTCTTTTAGGCTTAAGGGTGGCTTTTCACTTGAATGAGAATTCTTTATAATTTCATGGACATGTATTAAAAACCTTCTAAAAATGGAATAATCTCTGCCTTCAGGAACATTCTACTGATTTCCCTCATATTTTCATGTTAAATTTCATTTCAGCTTTTAAATGTATAAAATAAAGAACTTTTTTTAACAAAAGAAACCAATTACATTAGGGGAAGCGAGGTGGTTTAGAGGAGAGGCAGGCATGAAGACAGGAGGTCCCAGGTTAAAATTTAGCCTCAACAACTTCCTAACTATATGGTCCTGGGCGAGTCACTTAACCTAAACTGCATAGCCCTTACTCCTCTTCTGTCTTGGAACTAAAGAGAAGGAAGGAAGGAAGGAAGGAAGGAAGGAAGGAAGGAAG
>NC_058135.1:176289678-176310268 GCF_016433145.1 Gracilinanus agilis | reverse complement strand
TAATGAATGTTGGAGGGGATGTGGCAAAATTGGGACATTAATGCATTGCTGGTGGAGTTGTGAACTGATCCAGCCATTCTGGCTGGCAATTTGGAATCATGCTCAAAGGGCTATAAAAGAATGCCTGCCCTTTGATCCAGCCATACCATTGCTGGGTTTGTACCCCAAAGAGATCATAGATAAACAGACTTGTAAGAAAATATTTATAGCTGGGCTTTTTGTGGTGGCAACAAATTGGAAAAGGAGGGTATGTCCTTCAATTGGGGAATGGCTGAACAAACTGTGGTATATGCGGGTGATGGAATACTATTGTGCTAAAAGGAATAATAAACTGGAGGAGTTCCAGGCGAACTGGAGAGACCTCCGGGAACAGATGCAGAGCAAAAGGAGCAGAGCCAGAAGAACATTGTACACAGAGACTGATATACTGTGGTAAAATTGAATGTAATGGACCTCTGTACCAGCAGCAATACAATGACCCAGGACAGCTCTGAGGGATTTACGGTAATGAACGCTGCCCACATTCAGAGGAAGGACTGCAGGATAGGAAACATATAAGAAAAACAACTGCTTGAACGCATGGGTCGGGGTGGACATGATTGAGGGTATGGACTCGAAACTACCACACCAATGCAAGGATCAACAATTTGGAAATTGGTCTTGATCAAGGACACATGACAAAACTAGTGGAAATGTGCAATCGGCCATGGGTGGGGGGAGTGCAGGGGGCGAAGGGGAAAGGAGGAGCATGAATCATGTAACCATGTTAAAAATGAATATTAATAAATGTTTGAAAGAAAACATAGATCTGGTTTAAAAATAAAAGAAGAAAATAGAAAGAAAATCATGTTTGAAAGTAGGGAAGTTACTACCAATCTAATCTTTGCTCAGCAATGAGATTTCTCCAAGTTCCTCTGTCGCAATTTGTACCACTAAATTTGAGTCACTCCTAAAAGGTATAAAGCTACCCTTTGGAACTATAATCATCTCCAACACGAAATTAAAATAGATATAATAAAACCTAGAAAATGAATAAAAAAGATTAATATATTTAAACACCTTTTCTTTTATAATTTTTAAAAGTTTTTTTTTTCAGATTACATCTTGGTACAATTTACAATAATAATTTTCTGACATTTTGCAATCCATGTTCTTTTTCTCTCAGCAAAAAACTATAGGTTTTAATTTTGGTATTATATAACAAATATTTCCATGTTCATCAAGTTGTAAAATAAGACACATATCACTTAAACTAGAAAAGAAATTCATAGAGGAAACAAAGAATGGCATGCTTCAATCTGCACTGAGGTTTTATTAGTTCTTTACATAATATTCTATAGTCTTTTGTGTCATAAATCCCTTTAAGTTGTCCCGAAACCTTGAATTGGCTACAATAGTTAAATCATTCACAGTTGATCATTATACATTATTGTTATTATTGTGTGCAACATTCTTCTGGTTCTGCTCACTTAAATTTTAATCAATTCATATACATCCAGGTTTTGTTTTTATTTTTTGTGTGAGATCATCTTGTTTGCCATTGCTTATGGCACAAAAGTATTCCTTTACAATCTTATGCCATAACTTATTCAGCCATTCCCCAAATGATGGGCATCCCTTCAATTTCTTCTTCTTTGCTTTGCCAAAAATAAGAGCTGGTATAAATATTCTTATACAAGTAGGTCCTTTTACACTAGCTTTGTTCTCTTTGGGAAACAGATAGTAGTGATACTGTTGGGTCAAATGATATACACAGTACGTGATAGTGCTGAAGAGTCTCTGGGACATCTAGAGAATACTGCTAGAATCCAATTATTAAAAAATGTCTTTATTAACAAAATGGACAGTTTAGTGAACACAAAGATCCTATAGAATGTTACACTGAAATAAAATTAATCCCTACCCTCTAGGAATGTACTTTGGTGCTACCAAATTTCAAACTATATTATAAAGCAACAACCACTGAAACAATCTGTTACTAAGAAATAAAGTTAAGGGCAAGTGGAATAAACCTGACAGCATTCAACACACAATGGTAAATGACCATAGTAACCTAGTGTTTGAAACACCCAAATATCCATGTTTCTGGAATAAGAACCCACAATATGACACTCCTTGGAAAACTGGAAAGCAGTACAGCAGAAATTAGACACAGACAAACACCTCACATCACATTTCAAGGTAAAGTCAAAATGGATAGATAATTTGGAAAATTTTTTGGTTTTTTGCTGGGTATGGCAGGTGAATTGCTTTAATATGGATTAAGTGCTTACAATGTACCATCTGAACAGTTAATATCATAAGGAATTAGGGAAGCACAAAGTAGTTTATTTATCAAGCCTGTGAATGAGGAAAGAATTTATGTCAAAATAAGACATAGAGAGCATTACAAGATGTAAAATAGCAAACTTTGACTAGATTAAATTAAAAAAAATTCTGCATAAATAAAATTAATGAAACTCATAAAAAAAGCAAACTGGAGAAAATATTTATAGCAATTCTCTCTGACAATGACTTCATTTCTCAGGAAAAAAGAGAACTGAGTCAAACCTTTAGGAATGGAAAACTTTTCCCAACTGACAAATGGCCAAAGGATATAAACAGGCAGTTCTCAGATGAAGAATTTAAAATCTTTAGTCATATAAAAATGTTCCAAATCACTTTGAAGCAATGCAAATTAATGCAACTTATTGTTGATGCAAATTAAAACAACTCTGAGGGACCACCTCATAGTGATCAGTGTGGCTAACATAAAAACAAGAAAATTGTTGATGTTGGAGGGGATAGAAAAATCAGGATACTAATACACTGTCAGTAGAAATATGAACTGATATTCTGATTCCAAAAAGCAATATGTAACTATGTTCTAAGGTCCATCAAACTGTGTATATACTTTGACCCTGCACTTCTACTACTAGGGCTATATCACAAAGAGATTAAAGATAGTGGAAAAGAATCTACCTGTACAAAATTATTTATAATAACTCTTTTGTACTGGAAACAGAAAGACTATCAACTGAATAATGGTTGGATAAGTCGTGGTATATATAATAATGCGACATAAGAAATGACAAACAAAATAACAAGAAAACCTGTATATAAATTATATAAATACTTATATAAAATGATGCAAAGTGAAGTGAGCAGGATTAGAATGTTGTACAGAGTAACAAAAATAATGTATGATGACTAACTGTGAATGACTTAACTATTATCAAAAAGACAAAGATCCAGGACAACTTCAAGAGAATCATGACAAAAAATGGATATTCACTGCCAAAGAAGAAACAGACAGAGGATGAATGCAAATTAAAACATACCATTTTTTACATTGTTTCCTCCACAAATTTTTGTCTAGTGTAAGCAATATGTATCTTGTTTCACAACATGACAAACATGGAAATATGTGTTATATGACAATATATTTGAAACTATACCATATTACCTGCCTTCACAGGGAGTGGGAATGGAGAGACAAAACATAGATTTCAAATTATCACAAAACAATTAAGACATTGTATTGAAATATAATCTGGGAAAATAATTTTTTAAGAGAAATATCCCTTGGTGTTGCTAACTAAAATTTTTCTTCTATTGTATTCAGCTGAAGTAAATATATAACAATTCAAATATGCATATGTACTGGGGAAAATGTCTAAAAATGAGTAACCCATAGCCATTTTCCTTTTATAGGTAATTTTTAAAGACTAAGTGTGAAACATGCCAAGAAAGGAAAATGTTCATATTTTACAATGAAAACATCTCAAAAAATGATGTTCAAGTTCTTATTAGTGTAATAAGAGAATTCTTTATTCCTTTTCTAATTTAACAGGGGACCTGGAGGATTCTTACCACAGAGATGTATAGGGGTTAACTAGCCCACAGTGACAGGAAGTAGAAACCATAGAGATAGGAAGGAGAAACCATTGAGACAGGAAGTATGGTAGAAAGGAGGATTTAAAAGGGTCTGAGCATGAGTTGGTTGGCTTGTCAGTTGCTGACAGTTAGGGCTGGCAGTTGAGGAAAGTTGGCTGCTGGCTGTGAGTTGGTCTTTGGGGTTTGGTTGCTATTTGGTAATTAGGTGGTGGTTGGCACTTAGTTGCTGGAATGTAAAGGCAGGCCTGAGTTTACTGTGAGGGCTTTTCACTTTAGCCTTTAGAGGGCTTTTTGCCTTTTGATTTGGCCTGTTAGGTTGTTTTTTTCCCTTTCCTTGAACTTTTTGGATGGTGGCTTGACTTTGTTGATAGACCTAATTGGGATTGGATTAAACATTGATTGGGTTGGTTTTGATTGGGCTGGATTAGGTTGGAACTTTGTGGGGTGGTTGTTATTAGCAGCAGTTATAGAAGTTATATGATAACCAGTATAGACATTAGGAAATTTCTTTACCTCTTTCTTATATTTCTCTCTTTTATTCATTTTACTATATTCTTTTGCTATATTTATTTTAATTAAACTAAATTGTTAATTGTTAAAAGTGACTAGAAGTTTTCTTTTCCCAGGCTTAAAGAGATAATATTAATTTACAAATTTACTATATTCTCATTAAAACTTAAATTATTAAAATCTGCTCTCTTATTTTGTCAAAACCTCTATTTTAATCCTTACATTAATGAGAAAATAATATTCAACAATCTTCCTCTTCTAGGAAATATAACAGTTAAGATGTGCTCGTCAGCTGCATTTGCAGCAGCTTTGTTTTATTTCTAATAAATTCAGTCACAGTGAAGAATTATTTTTTAGATGGATATGTTTCTGTCTCTATTATTTATCTATCACCTATCTATCAATCTATCAATCTATCTATCTAATCTTAGAAATATGTGGCCACAAATTATGCTGAAATACAAGGATTCCTCATTGATGAAGAAGTTCTAAGATTCTCAATAAAGGGTCTACATCTAGATGTCTAATTCTATATGTGTAACTCCCCAAACCAGCATCTTGGTCATTCTAAACTAACAAGGACAATGAATAATAATATATTTACTCATAGTCAGCTGGCCCAAATTACCACCTTATAACATTAAATTTTATATTTAAAAATTTAAAATAAAAAAATTCGCAAATGAACTGAACTCCCTTGAGAGAAACTTAAAGCTTTTAAAAGAATACAAAATTAAGAACCCAAGCATCAAGAGTAATTTTTCATCTTTCTAAATAAGTAGTAGGATTTTCTTGCTTCTACAAAAGATGCCATTGGTAGTTTTCATCTCTAATTATTATTGTTTGATCTTTTAACGGGAGTATTAGTCTAAATGCCAATATATGGTCTGCAATTGTCACTTTTTACAATGTTGTGAATGCCCTACCAATTTTATTTAATAACTCAGTTTCCCTTCCTCAAGCTAAGTGAAGAAGATTGTTTATTTTACCCTGTGCACAAAGTGCTTATTAACATCAATTGTAAAATATGACAATTATTGGCATTACTAGTACATTATGCTGTCAGTATTAACATTGTGATAGATTCAAAGTGATTTGGTAATTGCTTGTAAACAATCAAAAATGTCTCTGAATCAATCAACACTTGAGCTGGATGATAGCATGAGGCAATATTACAGTTGCTAAACATCACTGAGTCCAGAATTCCTTTGTAATAACACTGGAATGAATTCAAACTGCACTTCTTTAACTGCCATTTCACTGGGCAATTAAATGGCTATAGACAAAAATAATGGCACATTTGCCTTCAGTTAGGAGAGAAGGATTAATATGTTTTTTAGGAAATGTTATTGAATGTCAATCAAGATTTGGATTATAATTCAAGTGAAAAATAGTTCCTGAAACTTCTCTACTGTGTGCAATATTTTTAAGGGATATTTCCATCTAATAAATCTCTGTGATTATCTTTACCCCTTGGGAAGAGGTCATAGAGTATTTCAGTTTAACACTAATACTATTTATTCAAGCTTAGCTTGCAATATTAGATATAATCAGTCTACGGCACCACAAAACTACAGACTGTGCATAATATTGTTGTCAGACTATTAACATTGAATTATTAGCATACAGTTTGAGTCCCTAAAAGATATATCATGTCTAGATAATATTCTATGCAGTGCTCTTTAAATATTCATTTGAGCTATTTGAATAACTTGAATAGTTTGAAGATATTATTAGGTTATGTTGATTCCTTTAAAAAAAACCCAACTGATTTAACACATGTTTAGGAAATGAAGTGGATATGTTCTTCACTTCATACTGAAGCTTTGAAGAGAAAACTAGGAAAACAATATACTAAATTAAAAATCATGATTCTGAATAATTGCCCCAACTTTAATGAAAAACATGTTTAATTGTGACACACAAGGAAAAATAAAATTTTAAGAAATAATAATGCACATTCAGAGGAAGAACTACAGGAGAGGAAACACAGAAGAAAAACAATCACTTGAACACATGGGTTGATGCAGACATGATTGGGGATGTAGACCCAAAACTACCACACCAATGCAACTATCAATAATATGGAAATAGGTATTTTTTTTAAAAAAACCCTTAACTTCTATGTATTGGCTCATAGATAGAAGAGTGGTAAAGGTGGGCAATGTGGATCAAGTGACTTGCCCAGGGTCACCTGGCTGGGAAGTGTCTGAGGCTGGATTTGAACCTAGGCCCTCTCGTCTCTAGGGCTGACTCTCAGTCCACTGAGCTACACAGCTGCCCCCTGGAAATAGGTCTTGATCGATGACACATGTTAAAACCAGTGGAAATACACATTGGCTATGGGGGAGGGGAATGAAGGGGGTGAAGGGAAAAGTAAGAAAATTAATCATGTAATCATGGAAATTTTTTATACAAAATTAAAAAATTACAAAATTACAAAAAGAAATAATAATGTAAATACCTAATTAGAGGAATATTCTAAAGAAAAATGACCTTAAAAATAGAGGCTTTTCTAGTGACATTGCTTCTTAGATAGTTTTTCTCTACCTATCTATTATTGTCTTATAAACCACTATCATTTCAGTTTTAATTACCTTGTTAGGAAAATTTTTCTTGCATTTTGTATTATTAGAGTAATGTTTCAAATGTTCCAACTAAACTTACAATTAAGTTTTAATCCATTGTATGTATTTGTTGAATTGGAATTATTGACCTTGCCTAAAATTTTAACCTAATGCCTCATGAAGAGATAGTAATAAGTTTGAGTTTATATAGAATTATAGCTTTAGAATATAATATTTATTAGATTTACCACTGATCTAAAAAGATGTTTATTACAATTGAGCACAAGTCTGCCAGTTAAAGACAACTCTTGACCAGTGATGGGAAAACTATGGCCCAGGGCCAGGTGCGACCCCCTGAAATGTTCTATCCAGCCACCCAACATTATTCCTAATCTGATGAGTACAATGAGTAGGATACAATACAATTAAACTTCGAAAGAGTTGCCCTAGAAACAGACTGACAGATGAATATTTCCTTTCCTTTGGCAAAAATTTTGTCCATCACTGCTCTAGACAAATTTAGAAAGCCCCATTATCACAAAAATGGACATTAAAGAATTATTTAGGCCAAATTAACTCATAAAAATCTTGTTCTATGTCAGTGAGTACTGTCAAGTATGTACCCTTACTTATGAACCCTTAAAGTTTTAAAAACAGAGATACCTCCTATAATGATTGATTTCATTTGTTTTAGCTTTGAAATATCATTTTGGTATAACATACCTTTTAGCAACCATTCATGTCAAAACATATTAAATTTCCTATATTTTGCTGTCAACTTGATGACTAGGTCTTTGGCTAATATTGTCCTACATGTCTTTATTGTTCTTTTGTAAAATTATGTCCTAACAGCTACCATTTTTAAATAGTGAGTCTTTGGGGGAAATCATTGAATTTTTATTTCAGTTTGTTAAATAACTCCATTTCCAAGTGTTCCCTTGAAGATCAAATGTGGTGACTGTGGAAATGAGTGGTGGTTTACATGTCAAAACTACCTACCTAATATCTATCCATTTATCTATCTATCTATCTATCTATCTATCTATCTATCTATCTATCTATCTGTCTATCATTGCTTCCTTAATAAATGATTTAAGAAAAGTGTGAGAAATCCCACTGGATATAACTTGTTACACATTGCTATATTTATACATATCTACACCTACTGAAATATGAAAAATATATTCTGTTATGATTTAAATTCTCTGGAGACATATCTTAATTTATAATTATTTGTTAAATAATAACAGTGGCTGCTGTCTCCTGGAAGATCCACATTTTTTCTTGCCTGAGGTCAAAGGCTTCCAAATCAGAGGAGCTTAGGAAAGTGGAAATAAAGTGAAGAATATTGTATGTTTCAATATGCATTTAGACACTTATCAGTTCCTTAGGTGGTGCTGGATAATCTTATCTGTCAGAAGTCCCTTTGGAGTTTTCCTAGATCCTTGTATTTCTGGTAATACTTCTCAAACATAGTTGATCACTATACATTGTTGCTGATTCTATGGACAGTGTTTTCTTGGTTTCTGCTCACTTCACTTTACATACACACATTCCCTTCAGATAAGCATTTCCGGGTGGTATTCGTATTTTTCTTTTTTTTTTTTTTGAGATCGTCCTATTCCTTATTTCTTATGGCACAATAGTATTCCATTATGATCAGTTATTACAACTTGTTTAGCAATTCTCCAATTGATGGACATCCATTCAGTTTCCATTTCTTGCTGCTACAAAAAGAGCTGCTATATATATACTTTTGCACAAGTAGATCTTTTCCCCTTTTCTCTGATCTCTCTGGGATTCAGACCTATTACTGGCAATTACTGGGTCAAGAGGTATATTTAGTTTTATGGATCTTTAGGTATGGTTCAAAATTGCTCTCCAAAAAAGTTACTGAATAAATATAAAAGTACTAATTAGGATTATAAAGTCTATCAATTTTCAACTTAGTTAAGTCATTTCCTGTTTCCCTAAAAAATAAGAAATATAAACACCATTTTAATAATAGGAATCCATTATTTGAAGAGGCTGGCTTTAATTTGGGGTGATAGAAGCCAAAATCCATTTAGCTGACAAGTCAGAAAATAAAAACATTTTTATGACATGGTTACACCAGGTAATAGTAAATAAGTCTAGCTATATCTGGGAAATAAGCTAAAGCATTTAAAGGGGAATATGCTAAGAGTGGAATGGTGATGGAGGTAGGAAAATATACTTTGTTTCTTGCAAAAACACTATATCTGGTTTCAGAATATATTTGTTCAAATTTTTGCTTATTGACTCTATGATCCAGGAAAAGTAATTTATAACTATGTTCTGTTTCCTCTCTTTGGGAAGAAAGGGAATGGTGAAAATAATGATTCTATTTCTTGTCTCATGAAGGCTATTGCGATTCTCTGAGGGGATAAGAAATGTAAAATTCTTTATGATTTGACATATCAGTCACATAACAGTTTACATATCAGTGACAGTATTAATAATAGAAAAACATTCCAGAATTGCCTAATGTGGTATATAAATGGTATTAACATATTGTTTTCCTTGAATTCGTTTTAGTAAAAATATTTTTAACTTTGTTGTAGCAAAACAAATTTTTTTATGCTTTTATTTTCATTTTAATTTTAAAAAGGTGGTGTGGATGTCCAGGTTAAGATGGCTGCAGTATGGAAACAAGGATCTTCCTCTCCTCACCACCAACCAATATAAAGTGCCTCAAAAGAAAAAAAACACAAAACCAAATGACCAAAGTGACTCCACTGTAGGACAGCCTTGGAGGTAGGCAGTATTTGGGCATTTTCATGCTATAATGGAGTTAACTCTCACCAAAGCCTGAGCTGATCACCCCTCCCCAATTCCACCTAAGCCACAAGAGTCAGAGCCAGCACTCCAGAATCAGAGTGAGAGCTAGGCAATCTCTAGGTTCTCTGGAGCTGGCTGAGAACACCACAGACTTACCCTTGAGAGTAGCTAGACTTCAGATTCCAGGAGGCTGAGGAATGTGGACTTTGGGTGCAGAGATAGAACAGAGAGGAGCAGCACACAGCAGATTCCTCAAGGACTCGAAAAAATAGCCTCAGGGCAAAAACGGCTCTGTAGCTCAATATACAGAGAGCCTCCCCTCTTCACTCAGACTTCTGACTGGGAAGGGAAGGAAAAACCAACAAAGCAATGAACACCAACACCCAAGAACTACAATCTTTAACTACCAACAAATAAGAAAAAGCCTTTGACTCTGAATAATTTCTACCTAGAGAAACAACAGAATACAGAGTAGATAATAGAGGATGACAAACAAGCAAACACATCCAAACTTTCAAAAAAATGGAAATTAGTCACAAGCTCTCCAAGAAATCAGAATGGAATTTGAGAACCAAATAAAAAATATAGGAGAAACTTGGCAAGAAAAATGGGAAATAGTTAAAAAAAAATAACAGTTCAAAAGACAGAATCTCCCACTTGGAAAAAGAAGCCCAGAAATCAAATGAAATGGGATGCGAATTGAATACCAGAAATGACCTTCTGGAAGCCAAAAAACAGATGAAACTGAAAAGGAAAATGAAAAAATAATAACTGAAAACCAGTATTTAAAAACAAGAATTGGGCAAGTAGAAGCTAATGATCTCACAAGAAAACAAGAATTAATAAAGCAAGGTCAAAATCATGCCAAAATAGAAGGAAACATGAAATATCTCACTGAGAAAATGACTGATCTGGAAAACCAATTTAAAAGAGACAATTTGAGAATCATTTGTCTACTTGAAAATCTAGACATAAACAGAAATCTTGGCATCATATTAAAGAAATTATGCACGAAAACTGCCCTGATGTTCTTCAAAAAAAAAAAGGCAAAATAGACATTGAAATAATCCATAGTTCACCCACCCTTTACATTGAATCCTCAAAAGACAATTCCCAGGAATGTAATTGCCAAATTCAAAAACTTCCAAACTAAGGAGAAAATATTACAAGAAGCCAAAAAGTGACAATTCAGATATCAAGGGGTCACCAATCAGGATTATACAGAATCTGGCAGCCTCCACACTAAAGAACCATAAAGCTTGGAATATGATATTCAGAAAGGCAAAAGAATTGGGTCTATAACCAAGGATCACCTGCCCATCAAAATTGACTATATACTTATAAGGGAAAATATGGGTAGTCAACAAAATAAAAGATTTCCAAATATTTGTAAAGAAAAGACCAGAACTAAGGAGAAAATTTCATATCCAAATACAAAAATCACGAGAATCATGAAAAGGTAAATTAGAAAGAGAGGGGAATTTTATTTTTTTTTCTTTAAGGACTTCAAAACAGTCAAATTACTTATATTCCTATATGAAAAAAATGTTATTTTTAACTCTTAAAAATTGCATACACTATTATAGTAGTTAGAAGAATTGGATATTAGTAGAGGTTGGGATACTAAGGGCTTTAAGATGATATGCAAAAGAAGAAAAGGGGGAGGAATAGGAGATGAAACCAAGAGAAAGTTGAAGCAATAAGAAAATTAGGATAATCTATATTACACAAAGAGGCACATGGGAGGCGGAGGGGAAGAATATTATTATAAGAAGGAGTGGAACCGAGTGCTAATAGGTAATACTGAGCCTTACTCTCCATGGAATCAATTCTGAGAGGGAAGAACAAGTAGTTCCATTAGGGTATCAAATTATATCTTACCCTATAGGGAAGTTGAGAGGGAAAAACCAAGGTGGGGGGGCAAGTGGGGTGGGAAGTATAAAAGGAAGGGAAAGAGAGTGGGGAGGTAATTTAATAGACCCTAAAAATAAGAGGGGAATAAAAAGGGAGGGGGCAGAAAGGGAAGTAAATAAGGATGGGGAGTAGGGGGATTGTTTAAAAAAAAACAATGATGAAGAAGGAAGAAATGAAAGAAGAAAGGGCAGAACTAGGAGAGGAAATAAAAATTATGGGGAATATATAGGTGGTAATCATAACTCTGAATGGGAATGGGATGAACTTACCTATAAAACAGAAGCAAATAGCAGAGTGGATTAGAAACCAAAATCCAACCATATGTTATCTGCAAGAAACAGACATGAGGCAGGTAGACACATGCAGGATAAAGGTAAAAGGCTAAAGCAAAATCAATTGGGGATCAAATGAGAAAAAGAAGGCTAGATTTGGAATTGTGATATCTGACAAAGCCAAAGTAAAAATAGATATGATGAAAAGAGATAAGGAAGGTAATTAAATCCTGATAAAAGGCAGTATAAACAATGAAGGTATATCAGTATTCAAAATGTATGCTCCAAATGGTATAGCATCCAAATTTCTAAAAGAGAAACTAGTGAAGCTTAAGGAGGAAATAGATAGCAAATTTGTACTAGTGGAAGACCTAAACTTTCCTCTATCAGATCTAGATAAATCAAACCAAAAAATAAATAAGAAAGATGGAAGAGGGGGCAGCTGGGTAGCTCAGTGGAGTAAGAGCCAGGCCTAGAGACAGAAGGTCCTAGGTTCAAACCCGGCCTCAGCCACTTCCCAGCTGTGTGACCCTGGGAAAGTCACTTGACACCCATTGCCTACCCTTACCAATCTTCCACCTATGAAACAATACACCGAAAGTACAAGGGTTTAAAAAAAAAAAGAAAGATGGAAGAGGTGTGAATGAAATCTTAGAAAAATTAGAATTAGTAGATATGTGGAGAAAAATAAATAGGAACAAAAAGGAATACACCTTCTTTTCAGTAGCACATGGTACATTCACAAAGATTCACCATGTACTACGGCATAAAACATAAAACCCTACACCAAGATAAATTCATAATGTGTGAATGACTTGAATATAAAGAAGGAAACTCCAAGTAAATTAGGTGAACATAGAATAGTATAGCTGTCATATATTTCGAAAAGGAAAGATTTCAAGACAAGCAAGAATCAGAAAAAATTACAAAATGTAAAATAAATAATTTTGATTACATTAAATTAAAAAGTTATTTGTACAAACCAAACCCCAATGCAACAAAAATTAGAGGAGAAGCAATAAATTGGGAGAAAACTTTATAAAAAAAAAGCCTCTTGCAAAGGTCTAAATACTCATATATATAAGGAGTTAAATCAATAGTACAAAAAATCAAGCAATTCCCCATTTGATAAATGGACATGGGACATGAAATAAATGAGTCAACTGAACTAGGTGACTTAAACCTAAGATAAGGTAAATTGTTTGTGCTCAAAGGTTTAGACCAGTATTAACTCCATTTGTAGGTATTAACAGACTTTAGGCCCAGATGAAGTCCAATGCATTATGACTGCTTCTTTTTAAGATATGAACAGTAAATTGGATTTATTCATTAAATCAGGAAGGGTAGAGGACTAGAGGGAAGCATAACCCTAATCCTCCCCTCTAATCTCCTCCCCAAATCTATGAAATCCTCACAGAGTCCTCTTCTTGATCTTGAAACTCACTAATTTACTCACTCTCCAATTAGACCCCACTATTTAAACTTCCTGTTCTAATCTTGTCCTCAAAATATTATTTTGAAGAATTAGTCCATCAGTAGCAGATAGGGTAGACTGGGGAATTCACTAACTTGGTTTGAGCCTAACTGGCTCTGGCTTAAATCTCAGACAGGTCTCCGGGCTCAGATTAGGTTCTTCTTAATTGATATCCAATCTCAGGAACACAATGTAGGACTATAATGAAGAAGGATGGATGAAATATCTTATTCTACGGCTGGGTGGCTGGATGGCTGAATCACAGAAAACAGGAACCGAATGGCTTCCAGGGATAGGAACCAACAGCAGGTAGTGCTCTCTTCAACTGCTTGAAGAGACAGGAACATTTCCCCAAACTGTTTCTGTGTGTTTCCATTTATCCATTCCTCACACCCTAGAATCTTCTCCTTTTCATTCTGTGACTATGCCAGCACTCTTCTGCAAAGTTGTGCACCAAAGCTTTTGCAGAAGCTTTCACCTGTCTGTCTCTTTCTCTCTTATAGACATGAATAGGCAATTTTAAGATAAAGAAATCAAAACTATGATTAAGCACATGAAAAATATTCTAAATATCTTATAATTAGAGAAATGCAAATCAAAACAACTCTGAGGTACCACTTCACACCTAGCAGATTAGCTAAAATGACAGCAAAGGAAAGTAATAAATGTTGGAAGGGATGTGGAATAATTGGGATATTAATGCATTGCTGGTGGAGTTGTGAATTGATCCCACCATTCTGGATGGCAAATTGGAAATATTCCCAAAGAATTTTAAAAGACTGCCTACCCTTTGATCCAGTCATACCCCTGCCGGATTTATACTCCAAAGAGATAATAAAGAAAGAGACTTGTGCAAAAATATTTATAGCTGAGCTCTTTGTTGTGGCAAAAAATTGGAAAATGAGGGGATGCCTTTCGATTGGGGAATGGCTGAACAAATTGTGCTATCTGTTGGTGATGGAATACTACTGTGCTCAAAGGAATAATAAACTGAAGGAATTCCATGTGAACTGGAAAGACCTCCAGGAACTGACACAGAGTGAAAGGAGCAGAGCCAGGGGAATATTGTACACAGAGTCTGATACACTGTGGTAAAATCGAATGTAATGGACTTCTATACTAGCAGCAATGCAATGATCCAGGACAATTCTGAAGGACTCATGAGAAATAAAATTATCCACATTCAGAGAAAGAACTGTGGGAGTAGAAACACAGAAGAAAAACAACTGCTTGATCACATGGGTTTAGGGGATATGATTGGGGATATTGACTCTAAATGATCACCCTAGTGTAAATATCAATAATATGGACATAGGTCTTGATCAATGACACATGTAATACCCAGTGGAATTGCACTTTGCCTATGAGAGGGAGGTGGTAAGAGGGGACAGAAAGAACATGAATCATGTAACCATGGAAAATTTTCTTATTCAACTAAATAAAATTACAAATAAATAAATAAATAAAAATGAAAGCATGTCGGGGGAAAAGGTGGTGTGAGAAAAACAATTATTCTTATAGTGTGTACCAAGATTATTTCCTGATAGAGAATGAAACTGAGTAAAATTTGCATTTAGCATGATGGAAGCACACAACTGTGATCCCTGCTGCTGAAGAGTGCTGCTGGAGATTCTATTATACTCTGAACTTCAGGGGACTATGTCCACCAGTTGTGGCCTGTTGGTGGTAGGTGACAGAATCACAGGGTTGCAGAGAGATGATAGATCTGGTCCTGGTCATAAACAGAGTAGATTAAAGCTTCTGTGCATAAAAGTAGTTGTTTTGTTTAAATATTTATTATTAACCTCTGAACTTCTAGCCTATGTAAGATAGGGAGCTGAAAAAGGAAAGGAAGGAAGGGAAGGAAGGAGTGAGGATGGAACAAGAAGAGGGAGATAGGAAGGAAAGAAGGAAGGAAGGAGGGATGGATGGATGGATAGATAAAATTGAGTCAGATGATCTGGAGTCTAATTACAGCTCTGACATTTCCTTCCAAATGCCCTTTGTTAATTCTCTTAATTCCTTTAAGAGAGTTTTTTTCATTAATAATTCTGGGGTTAAAATCCTCATTCTTCCTACCTTACAGGGTCATTATAAAGATTAAATATAAGTATGTATACAAAAATTGTTTACCTTTAACAACTGTAAAGTCAAAGAAAATGGACATACAGAAGACCCCCATATCTGCAGGGTATATATTCCAAAACTTACTGAAGATGCCTGAAACTATGTGGATATAAGCAAACATTAGGTGATCTCATATAAAAATATTATTTTCTTGTACATACATATGTATAGTAAAAGTTAATCCATAAATTAAACACACAGTAAGATTACCAACATTACGTATAATAATATTTTATACATAGTAATACTTTATTAAGTACATTGTGCATTATTATAGAATATTGTACTCTCTATGGATGTATAGATGTTTGAAGACCAGTACTTTCTTTGTGATGGCTTGCTGAGCCCTTATCAGAGCTGCTCATTCATCTTTTGTGTTCACCTGGCACTCAACTCACACCTGTGGCTCCAAAACTCTAGTATTCAGAGTGACCACACCAGGGTAAAATCATTTTAGTAGATTTTCTAAACCAGTTTGAGAGTAACTGATAGGCCACAAACCTGTTGGTCAATTAGGGGTGTTTCTCTCCCAAGTCTATGAAGACTCCAGTGGATTAAGTGGAAAAGAATAATTCCAATGGTCATGAAGGCAGCTAAAGCAGATACAGTGCAGCCTTTATAGTTTGATAAGATATCAAAGATGCTAAATTCATCCAGTGCATCCAAGGCTATGACCAGTCATCTTGATTTTTATCTTGCCACTCAACTTTAATGGCTGTGGAAGAGAGAGTGATGATGACAACCTCATGCAACTGTGCCTTCCTTAAATCCAATTTATGTATAAGTCAAGACATGACTTCATGATGTCATTAGATCTCTTTGTAAACAAAGGACAAACAACAACTTTCTCTCTCTCTCTTTCTCTCTCTCTCTCTCTCTCTCTCTTTCAAAGGGAGATGGTTCATGTACTGAACAGACAGCCTTCACCATGTTGTAGCCTAGATTTACTTGGTGGGCAATTTGATATTTATGAACTCTTTATAATTTTATTTCTTGGAATTTTTGAAATTTTCCAATATTTTTCATTTTTTATATGGTTAATTACATGTAACTGAATCAAAGAATACCAAAGCAGTAGCTATAGGTGCCCTATTATACTATTATTGTCAATATAGGACTTAAAGGCATCACAACACTTCCTCTCTGGCCTCCCCAAGTCAAAGGATCAATTTTTCAGATAAAACTACCCCAGGGTCAGGATACTCTCAGGACCTACATTCACTCTAAAATCATTATTCACAAAAAATCACTGTTTACATTTATAAGTCAGTTGAAGATTTCAATTAGTACAGATAAAGGTATTGAATGAGGTAGGATAGTAAGAAAAGTAGTTAATGTCTTGGCTAATTTTTTTTAAATTCATTTAAAAATAATTTATTTTTATAATGAATTAATCATTATCCAGGAGAAAGTTGAAGGTCATAGTCACATAAAGATGATATAAAACATATACTATAAAGAGCAATTTACTTTTTTAAATCAATATAATTTTGTTCTGTTACCAAAAAAGGAAGAAAAATCTAGCAATAAAACCAACATTTTTCTCTGTTAACCTGGGACCTCTTCTCCTATAAAGACCTACAGTATTAGTAAGAAAAAATAGACAAACATAAGGAATATGTATGATAGGCATTGCCTTTGTGTGAGGAGAGAACTATACATGGAGAATATAAATGCTGAAGGCAATCTCAAAGAGGAGTAGTTTATTTCTTTGTCTTTACTGGGCTAGCACAATGGCATTTCCAGAATTTCAGAAATGATTCCTAGTCTTAGGACTTCTTGTTTCCATTTTCTACTTTAAATAAGCTTCTTAACTAAAATGTTCTGTCTTCCTTAAAGGAAGATTGAAGTCTGCTTTGTTTCATAAATCTGAGAATTTTTACAATTCTTTTAGAAAAACGCTTCAGCTCCTTACATACTTAAAGGAAAAACTCTTTTAATTGGTGGAGCAGTATTGAGAAGGAAAGATCTCATTAGTTTCTCTCTCTTGTCAATACAACAGATGGGGGTTTGACCAACAGATGAGACCAAAGTAATGTAATATAGCAAAACTTTAATGGAAGAAAGAAGTAGCAAGGGAGAGTCTGATGCCTGTAGAGGTGGCAATGGTTCCCATCAAGGTGGGGGAAATCATGAGATATTATAGCATTAGTTGGCTTCAGGAATTATGCAACTTGGTTTGCCTCTATAAGTTGTTTCTAGAGAAGGTGAGATACTTGGATTAACTTCATTGGTTGGGTTTGGGGTGGGATGTTGTTAGCAACCATTTTGTTGGCTTTCTGTTGCCTAGTTGGGGTCTCTATTTCCTGTTGCCTAGCTAGGGTTCCCAGGTTTATCATTCCCACTCTTTTCTTTGTATAAAAAAGAAAAAAATGGGGTTAGAAGATGGGGAACTGGAGATCTAATTGGCTGTTTCTGGGGGACTGATATAGTTCTCAAGATTTCATTGATTGTTTTTTTTCAGGGAGGTGTTCTCAGGAATGGAAAGTTCTGATGCTCAGACATGCTGGATATCATCAGGTTATGCATTTGTCTCAGGTCTGACAGGCTGAGGAATGGAAAGTCCTGATGTTACTGTGGCTTTCTGTTTCTGTCCTGAGGTCTTTCACCTCAAATTCTACCTCAAGAAATATCCTTCCCTTCTCAAAGTCAATCATTTATTTGGTGATATTCTTTCACTGAGGCACCAACGTCTATAGAACACAATACAAGGCTATGCCCATATTTTTAGGCTTAGTTCCTTTTTGAACCAAAACTATTTGTTCATTTGGGGACTGAAATATCAATTAGAGAACATACTCTAGCAGGTAGGCATCCCTTATGTCTCTATTTGTCTCAGATAGCAGGACTACTTAATGAATCTCACTATAAAAGTTGCTTACCCAATTACTGCTTAGATTCTCAGGTCCCTCATTTTCTCAATTACAAAACCTTTCCCATTCTCTCATACAAACAAGTAGGTAGAATGAGAGGCATAGAAACAAAACTAAGACCTTTAGGTAACAGGAATGGCACCTGTTTTCTTACCTCTCCAACAATATTCCTGCCTTTCACCTAGATATAAGTTTTTAGCTTTTTTACATTGGGTAGTATTAGATATATTAGCATAGACCACCTGTACTCTATGTGTTCATAGTTAACATAATTACATTTAACATTACTTCACAAATATTTGGTTTTAGTTAAGCTCTACATGCCATTGCCACCCTCCATATCTTTGCATGGAGTACTTTTATTTGGATTGAAAACCTGGATCAGATCAGGCAGTACTTTTTACAAGGTACTATGCTCATACCCTATTTCAAAAACTCCCTCCCTTCTTAAATTAGTGTACATATAATTGTCTATTTACAAATCATATTCTAACCCTTCAATCCCATGTGAACTTATTAAATGTGGGAACTATTTTTCTTTTTTTTTCCTTGCATTTCTTCATCTTGTTCCCCTCCAGGCACATTATAGATATTTAATTAGCATTCATCAGTTTGTTTTGTATTGGGTCCCAAGTTAAATGAACTTGAAAAAAATGCCATAGCAAGACAGAAGAAAGTTGGAAAACAGTAAATCATCCATGAAAATGTTCATATTGAAGGAATTCAGAGTAAGTAAAAGTAATTGAAGAGTTCAGTTAGTCTGGCAAATCTTCAGTGAGGAAGGATCTATGATTTTAATCTGGTTCATGACAGAAATATGTTAAGTCACCTGGCAGGGATTAGGAAAGGAGAGGTGCTCCTGGGAGATTATTCAAGGTACAAAAATTAGCATGAGAAAGTCCATAGTTCATTAACCAACCAGGTTGGATTAAATATTCAATATGCCAATTGACATTTATATAATAATTTAAGGCCTGAGAAGTAATTTACATTTGATTTTCTGTTGTTATTGTTTGTTTTTTTTTACATTGGATATTCACTTCAACCTTAAGAAGTATATACTTAGGTATTAGTATTCCCATTTCAGAGATAATTAAGGTCCAGAGAATATAAGCAATTTGCCCTAGGATCTTATAACTTACAACTGTTAGGTGAAAGGTTCTTTCCTAAGTCTTTCTGAATCCTAGACTTACTCTCTACCTTTGCATCATTATGCCTTTTAAGACTGAATGAAAGGAAAGAATAAATAGAAAAGATGAGAATTTTTTAACATTTAAAATCCTTTATCAATCACATAGTAGCACAATTACTTTGAACGGTGATATCAAACACTTGAATATAAATTTTACCTTTGATATTAGAGCACTATTATATGTTATTAAGTAGGAGAATAACTTGATGAAAAAAAATGTCAAAGTAAAACATCATTTAGGTATAGCACATGAAAAAGTAAGGATTTTTTTGGGGTGTAACTCTGCCCCCATTTTTTTTCAAACATTTATTAATACTCATTTTAACATGGTTACATGATTCATGCTCCTAATTTCCCCTTCACCCCCCGCAATTCCCCCACCCATGGCCTTTGCACATTTCCACTAGTTTTGTCATGTGCCCTTGATCAAGACCAATTTCCAAATTGTTGGTAGTTGCATTGGTGTGGTAGTTTCGAGTCCACACCCTCAATCATGGCCACCCCAACCCATGCTTTCAAGCAGTTGTTTTTCTTATGTTTCCTCTTCTGCAGTCCTTCATCTGAATGTGGGTAGCGTCTTTACCATAAATCCCTCAGAATTGTCCTGGGTCATTGCATTGCTGCTGGTACAGAAGTCCATTACATTTAATTTTACCACAGTATATCAGTCTCTGTGTACAATGTTCTTCTGGCTCTGCTCCTTTCGCTCTGCATCTGTTCCCGGAGGTCTCTCCAGTTCGCCTAGAACTCCTCCAGTTTATTATTCCTTTTAGCACAATAGTACTCCATCACCCGCATATACCACAGTTTGTTCAGCCATTCCCCAATTGAAGGACATACCCTCCTTTTCCAATTTGTTGCCACCACAAAAAGCGCAGCTATAAATATTTTCGTACAAGTCTGTTTATCTATGATCTCTTTGGGGTACAAACCCAGCAATGGTATGGCTGGATCAAAGGGCAGGCATTCTTTTATAGCCCTTTGAG
>NC_058135.1:176270726-176289178 GCF_016433145.1 Gracilinanus agilis | reverse complement strand
TATATATATATATCCACTTTAGAGGATTAATTCCAGGTTCCTAAATCACCAGTGTCATAATATGACAGTATTCAGGTTGAAAGGATATCATGATGCTCTGTAATCTACATCATTCTTAATAAGGTTAGGCCTTGGTCCTTTGGTGGTCTGTATTCTCTTTATGAAAAGTTTTATTCCGGCACATAATATATAGTGAATGGGAATTAACCTTTTCTTTGATAGTGTCAAATTGCACACATTTACATACACTTTTATAGTATACAAAAGCACTATATATACATTACTTAATTTTTGAATTGCTGTATATACACATTTATATGCACATATGCACGTACACACATATATGTATATAGTCATGACTAAGTACACCAATCCATCCATCAAAGACCTTTCTCCAACTCTGTTAGGTGGGTGCTCAGAGAATTGTCTGTCACCAGGCTTATTTTGTCCTCAAAACTTTTCTAGCTTGGAAACTGGATAAGATCTGCCAGAGATGATTTTCAGCTGGCTTAGGCTTTAAAAATCCAAGTGTACTTCCAGGCCATGACAAAGAGATAACTAATCTTATTTTGTTTTGTTTTCTTAAAGCCCTTTACAAACACATCTATGTGTATGATGTACAAAGGGAAATGGAAACAAATCCTCATTGTATCTCTATTCCTCCTCAAAATCCATATGATTTCTTTAGCTTGAATGTGCATATTTCAGTGAAGAGGATAGATATAAGAGAAACAAAATTAATATCGAAAAAGATATATAATTTACCATATACATTCATTAGGTTTAGGCCACTATTCCTTCCAACCTGAAAAAAAAAACCTTAATATAATTTTTTCTTTTCTAGAATTTGACTCCACTGACAAACATAGAGAACACATAGTTCAATATAACATCAGACATGGGAGTATGAATTACAAGGAAATTGTGTATATAGAAATTCCGTTAACTAAAAATTAAGCAAATGTATAGGTAAAATAAATAGTATCTTCATATTCTTGTAAGGGCTAACAGTGTCACCAACTGTAACTTACATGTGCTTAATTCACTTTGGTTTAAGTGCTGCAACTATAGAAGCCTCAGAAAGATAGTGATGGAATGTTTAAAATAATCACTGATTTTCTGCATTGGTAAAAAATAAACTTCACGTTACTGAGGTGAATTGAACACAATATCTATGTTTAGTTAGGCTTTGTCAATATTTGGGAGCAAAGGGAATTTATAAATAAAGGTAGCCTATCCAATAAACAAGATTAAATAGAGCAAATGCTGTTGGGAAAAATATACGTGAATATGAGTCGATTTTGGCAACACGGATGTGTATTCTTCCTTCTCTCCAAGACCCTGTCCGGCAGTCTTCAAAGCAACAGAAGAAGCTGGCACAGTCTTTGCCTTCCAGGCATTGATATCCATAATCATCATCTCGTTGTGGATGAGAAATGCTGTTCATTGGAATCAATGTGGATCCAGGACGAACTGCAACCGCAGGTGATTTCTGAATAAAAAAGGAACATTAGATTTTTCTGATTGAGTTAATATTAACAACGTTAAAAGAATATCAAAACTATTTAAATCTGTATAGTATTCATTTATATAGTGCAAATATCTCAGTTCCTAGCTAATCAAATCTTAAAATGAGCTAATAATATAATAAAGTTGTACATTTTTATACATTTGTACATATGTGCAATTATTTTCTTTTTCATAATTTATTTTGGAAATTCAAATGTTAATGGAAAAAAACCACAGTAACTAATGTAACATGGAAGACCGAGCTACAATTTAAGACCATGCAAAAATGATTTTGAGACTCTATAAACCTAAATCACCAAAACATTCAATAGAATCATAACCTTAAGAAAATAAATCGAAATATACCTTATGTAATGTCCTCTTTTAATGATAAGTAGATTTTTTTTTTACCTTTTTGTTAGTCTGCTTTTAGGTTGTTAAAAATAATATTAGAGGACTATAATGAAGCAGGATTTTGAGATGCTATGTGAATAGGGAGAAAAGTGAAAGATGAATTTTAATGTGAATAAATGTAAAACATTGCTATTGGGGAATACTGTTAGGGAATATATACAGGTTTATTTCGAGAATAATGGGTACTGAACTATCACTCATACCATCCATAAGAGACATGGGGGTTGCAGTAGGTCGATCTCTGGAAAATATTGTTTCTTAACATTGATGTATCTAAGAAAAAAGTTAATAAAACATGATCTATACTCAGGGGTGGTCCTGGAAATAAAATGGAAATATACAGAAGTAAACAAAGCCATAGCACCTGGAATACTGTTTGCCATATTCATCATTAGACCTCAGGAAACAGGAAAGTTGTAGGTAATGTAAAATGACAACTAAATTATTTTCAAATATTAGTGCATCCCACATGAGAATAAACTTGACATATTTAGATCCTTCAGAGAGAAAAAAAGAAGGCTAGATAAAGAATGAGTTTAAAATCTCTCAAACAGTTCACTAAACTCTGAAACATAATAGAGAAAATCTTTTCTAAGAAGAAAATGAAGATAAGTTCATATAAAAATAAATCTAACATCATACATTATATAATATACAGATAGAAGTAATTGCATTCATCTAGACCTTAGTATCATACAACATTAAGTGTAGAAAGCCAATAGTGGCACAAAAGTAATTGTATACGTTTGTTTAAAACCTTGCTTTTGTTTTGGAAAAATGTTTTTTTTAAATTGTTTTTGTTTTTTCTAAAATTAAGACATACACAAAAATATGTAGATGGACTCACATTGCTGTAGAACATAGAGTAGTGGACATGGAGTAGAAAAAAGCTGAGTTTGAATTCTGAGCTTGAATACTTACAAGCTGAATGATTATGGACAGTACACTTGGTTGTACTTAGACCAGTTTGTTCATCTATAAAATGAAAGGATTGGACTAGAAGGCTTCCAAGGTCAGTTCTAGATCTAGACCTCTAATCATATTAGAAACAGTACCTTAGAAATAGTATGTACCTTACAGGGTTTCTGTCAGGCTCAAATTAATAATCAGTCCACAAATATTTAAAAATCCATTAGCTGGGGGCAGCTGGGTAGCTCAGTGGATTGAGAGCCAGGCCTAGAGACAGGAGGTCCTAGGTTCAAATCTGGACTCAGACACTTCCCAGCTGTGTGACCCTGGGCAAGTCACTTGGCCCCCATTGCCCACCCTTACCACTCTTCCACCAAAGAGCCAATACACAGAAGTTGAAGGTATATAAAAAAAGAATCAATTAGATGTATTGTAGCATTGGGCTTAGTGCTAAAGATAAAAAGGCAAAAAGCAACAGTTTCTCCTCTAAAGGAGATTGTATTATATGGGGAAGGATAATATACACATAAAATTACATAGAAATCAAATAAAAAACAGTGTGAGAGAGGAGCCAATAGCTCACAGGATTAGCGAAGCATCTCAGTGAAAAGGGAACTTGAACAGATTTTTGAAGACAATAAGGAATTCTCTGAGTCAAAAGTGAGGAGACAGTGAATTCCAGCCATGGGGATGGTCTTTGCAAAGGTATAGCAGCCTGAGACTGAATGCCATATATAAAGTGTTTTGCAAGATTTAAAATGTCTTATAAGTGAGAGCAGTTACTGTATGATTGTTCCTCACAGATAACGTTATTTTGCAGCAAATCTTTACAAAGCACCTACTTAGGAGAAGTAAGATTTTAGAATACTGCAGTATGATACATAGTGAATACATTTTCCAAGTTCAGCATATATACTGAATATTTTGAAAAGGCAAAGTAGAATATGTATGTCCAAATAGCCCTGTTTATTTGGACAAATATACACATCACCGTATCTATTTAGCTGAGTGACCAAATAGCTGTCACTCGAAAGGGAAGAAAGTATTGAGGATACATAGAACTGTATCATAGAAACCACTGAAAGAGTAACCAAAACATTCCCTATTGGTCTGCTTATCTCTGCTGCAACTTAGGAAGATATATTTTGGAAAAAGTCACTTAATCACCACAGCTATTAGTGATGCGAACATGGGCAAAAGAGATTTCATGTAAATTGTTTAATATTGTGGAATGGGGGTGAAATCCAGGTTTCTAGTTATATCTTTTTACCTACAATGACAACTTTTGTGGCCAGGAAATGGACCCTGAAAGCTCTAGGGAATTTATGCTCAAAATGGCTTTCTCTGTGAAGCTGAAATAAAAATCAAACCCCAAGGGTTATCTAATTATCCATTAAAAAAATAATGATGCCTTGTAACTGCTTACCCATGGAAAAGGTCTCTAAACATAGGGTTTCAAAATCTCCACTTTAACATATTTGACAGCCAGTCCCCTGACCCCTAAAAGCTGTGGAAGTAAGCTACTTGCTACTCCCTCTGTCGTGTAATCTTTCCCGGGAGCTTTGCCAAATGCCAGTTATGAGGAGACTTTTTAACATGCCTGAAAATTCTGTTTCTACAAATATTCATCTCTCTGAAAAGGACATGAATATGTCCCAGTCACTCTCTGGGACCCTCAATGCCTGTTTAACACATCTCTTTGGGAGATGGAGAGGCTTAGAAAGTACTCTTCAAAATATACATTTAAATGACCTTGGACTCAGAGAAGGCCAAGGGGATATGGCTGAGAGGACTTTGTGGCACAGAGTTTTAATGAGTTGGCCGGTATGGCTGAATACAGAAGAACCCTCAGGGGAAGATTCCATAGGACAGACAACTTGACTAGTGAGATCTTCAGGGTCTTCAATTACTATCATCACTGGTTCATTATCATCTGCCTATGAACAACTTTAAGTTTTCCACAGTCATTAAAAATATATATATATATATATATATAATCTT
Organism: Gracilinanus agilis; assembly: GCF_016433145.1. Lineage (NCBI taxonomy): Eukaryota > Metazoa > Chordata > Mammalia > Didelphimorphia > Didelphidae > Gracilinanus > Gracilinanus agilis. The sequence continues at coordinate 176,284,345 of NC_058135.1, read as the reverse complement.
CCTAATCCAGATTCTGTCTCATCTCCCTCCTATCTTTCCTGATCACTATTTTAGAAGAACTCATTTATACTTACTGATCTACTTTCTTGTCAATCACACTCTGCTTAATTTGTGGAAACCTGATTTTTACCTCATTCAATATTACTATCTCAAAAGACATCTTTGCTAAACTAATCACTAAATCTACTGGCTTTTTTCTCAGACCGCATCCTCCTTTACCTCTTTTTAGATTTTCAAACCTTTGGCCATCCCTGCTCATGGATGATTTTTGTTCCCTTGAATCCAGAGATAGCATATTTTGCTATTTTTTCCTAATAATCCTTCTTTCTCTTTTGCTGGCAATTTTTCCAAACAAGATAGGTTTTCCATCATCCCTCTCTCCATGAAAAAGTAGGTTTTCCATCATCACTCTATCCATGGTACACTAATCTTCCCTCTTTAGACTTTCCCTTTAAATCTTATTGAATCATAAGTTCCTAGGATGAGAAATTTAGAAATGGAAGAGACCTAGCTGGCTTCTTCATTTAAAAGTTGAGTAAACTGGGTCCTAGAGAAGTTAGTAAAATTATTTACTCCTTCCATGAAGATGACACAAAAAATTGTCCTACATCTCTTTTCTGAGATATGCATTCACCCAACTACAGTACATCTCTACCTGGATGTTCCATCACAACGTCAAAATCAATATTTTCAAAATAAAGCTCATTATATTTTTTTCTTGACTTCTTCTTACTTCTAATTTAACTAATTCAGTGGGTTGCATCATTTTACTTAATCTGCCATCTTTGACACCTTGTTTTATTTTTAATTCTTACATCCAGCTTTTCAAATGGAATAATTTCTCATAATCAAACCAGGGAACTATGCTTTATCAGTTCTACTTATATAACATCCTTTCCTTCATTCACTTATCATTCCTACTATTAACACTCTAATATAAACCCTTATTACTACCTTATAATGGAATTTGAATATTTTCTCATTATCTCATTATTAAAAATTTTGGAATTTAAATATTTTCTCATTATGTAGCCTCTCCCTATCCTGAAATATCATTTTATTTCCTCCAGAATAGTCTTCCTTATTCATAACCCTGATAACACATTTCCTTATCTACAAATTTTCAGTGACAGTTTATTGGCTACCTACCAAGTAGAAATTAAATACTCACAGGCCTCCCCAATTTGCCTTTGCCTTACATTTCTGATTTTATTTCATGTTGTGCTTGTCTCTGTATTCTATGCACTACCCAAACTATATTATTACTTACTTTCTAAACTTGACTTGTCCTTTCCTGTATGTAGGTCTTTATTGTGTTGTCCTCTATGATCTCACACTTTTTTTATGAAAAAATTTTTATCTTTCCTTTAAAATTTAACTCAAATGCTAACTATTCCATGAAGATATCTTCTTCCTTTTCATTACTGACCAGCTTCCTTAGGATGCTGCTTTTGGTTAAGAATTCAATAGTGGGTATTGTATGGACATGGAATAATAGAAATTTTGACTAAATTAACTAATTATGTTAGCTGAGAAGGCCTGTTAAAGAAACTCAATGAATGATTAACTGCTTTTGCTCCCCAATAGCTTTTTACTGTGGCATAACAAATTCTTCTATTTAGGTTTGACATGTTTTGCTTAATTTATATAGCTTTTCTTTTAGAAATGACCTAATTATTTACAAATAAAATTAGGGACCATTGGAAAAGACACTACAATAATATGAGTATGGCTCAAAAGCATTAATTTAAATGTACACTTCATTTCCTTCATCCTAAGAAACTGACAGGTTGAAAAAATTTACCTTGTCAGGTCTCACTGCATCCCTGACCTAATGATTTTGAAGGTTTGGGTATTCCTCAAGCAAAGAACCCAAGGACTGGAGGGTCAAGGTTTTTTTTCCTAGTAACTATTTTATGGAATGTTTTCTCTGTGCTTCAAAGAAGATGCCCTGACCTTTTAGCTATTCTTATCTAGCAACTTTGGCTTCACATTCTAGGACTGCTATTAAGGAATAAGGGAAAATGATATCTATATATCTTATATTTTATATATATATATATACACACATACAGATAGATAGATAGATAGATAGATATAGAGAGATATCCATCCATAATTTGATTATGTATTTGCCTGACATTTAGATTTCCTTAAAAGCTTATATTTTCTAGAGAGGAAATGTATGATAGAGAACAGAATAAACAGATGTGTTGGCCAGAATACAAGCAGATATTTTTGGCACTGAGCTTACTGTCTGTTTGCTTAGTCTGGAAAAGAAAGGATTCCATAGAATTCCAAAAGAACTGAGATTCCATAATGGTTTCAAGTATATGGTTTATAGGCAGCAGTATTCACAGCTGTCTATACAACATGAAAATGTGCTACAACCCACCTGATTAACAAAACCATATGACTGAACACTGATCCATGGGGGAGAATCAGATTTGATCACTAATCTCAGTTTTTCATTCCACATACCATCTATGGTTGAATGAATTGGCAAGGCAGCACAACCAAACTATGGAGAAAGAAAAAGGGATTTGAATTCCATAGGGAGCCTCTTGGGGCTAAGTTGTTAAAAGGTACTAAAGGAAATCTTTTTTGTTAATCCTCAGGAAGAGCATAATATGTAATTACAAAATCCTGGTTTCAGATACCAACTTGTTAATATTCTTAATAAGGTGCTGCAAAGACCAAAATAGCCTTAAAAATAAAATAACAGAAATTGTACTATCCAGTGCCAAGATGGCAAGGTGAGGATGGAACTTTATTGAACTCTCCCAAATTCTCATCACTTTACAACAAAGCCTCTTACTGAATTTTGGAGCAGTTCTCCTACAGAGAAGAGAGAATCTGTAGAAGGTTTCTTTCCACACTGTGGGAGGGAAGCTTAGTTCTGAACAGGCAGCCTGAGCCAGAACAGACAACACACAAGTGGTGGGAAGAGGGAGAAACCTCCACATAAGGCAAGCCAGCAGCAGTCCAGGCAAGTAGAGGGTAGCAGGGAGGGCTTAATTGGATATTGGCATACAGTGGCCCTGTACAGACCATCAGCAAGGCCCCCACTGTGCAGACCAGTAACAGGGCTCTATCCCCAGTGAATGCCATTAGTAAGGTTTTACTTCAAGGTCAAAACAGCAGAATGGCTCCATCCCCACCACAGTAGAGTTTCAACCCTGCCCAAGCTACCAGGGAGGCCTCACTTCCAGGGCAGGCAAGCTGTAATGGCTTACACCCTTGGCAAGCCAGTATGGAGGAGCCAGCCCCCTTGCAGCAGGCTCTCAAACTTGCACAGATAATAGCAAGGCCCACAACCTCAGGGTAATCCTAACCACAGGGCAAGCCAGTTGTAAGGCCACTCCACTAGGCAAGCATACAGAGAGGTTGCCATTTTGCCATCCAGCAGCTGAGACTCTCAAATACACATTGAATAAACTAGCAATGAGGACCCCCCAATGGTGCAAGCCAGTAGTGAGGCCCACAACTGTGGAAGCAAATAGCAAGACCCTTACTATGCAAACCTGCTGTGAGGGTCCCCACCACTTCAAGTCAGAAGCTAGACCCTAAGGATCCCAGAAGCTGTGCCCCACAAGAAGATGCTTGGGACCATGGCTTCTCCAACCCAAGAACAGAGCCGAACTTTAATTTGCAATAAAAAAGTTACATAATAAATTTTTAAAAATAAGAAAAAAAAGAGCCTGACTATAGAAAGTTATTATGGTGCTAGGGAGGATCATGGCACAAATCTAGAAGAAAAAAACATCAAAAAGGCTGTAAATGAAACCTTAAAACCTTCCAAAAAACTTCTGGAAGAGATAATTTAAAGGACTTAAAAATCAAGTAAGAGAGTTAGAAAAATATTGGAAAAGAAATGAAAATAATGCAAGAAAATCATGAAATAAGGGTAAACATTTTGGTAAAGGAAGTAAAAAACTGGGAAAAGAAAATTCAAAAATTACCAAAGTAAGCTCCTTAAAAAGTAGAATTGGCAAAAAGGGAAAGGAGATACAGAATATCATTGGAGAAAATAATTGCTTAAAAATTAGAAATGGGGAAATGGAAGTTAATGATTCCATGAGACAACAGGAAACAATCCATCATTTTTTAAAAAATGAAATAAATAGAAGAAAATGTAAAATTTCTCACTGTAAGAATGAATGACTTGGAAAGTAGATTTAGGGAAGATAATTTTAGAATTATTGCACTACCCAAAGAACATGATAAAAAAATGATCCTGGACATCATATTTCATGAAATTATCAAGAAAAATTGACATGAAATGCTAGACTCAGAGGGTAAAAGAGAAATTGAAATAATCTAGCAATCACTTCCATGAAGAGACTTTGAATGAAAAATCCAAAAAATGTAATAGCCACATTCCAGAGATCCTAGGGTAAGGAGAAAATATTCAACCAGCCAAAAAGAAATAAATATCATTATAGTCAAGATAAAACGAAATATATCCACTTCTATCATAAAGGTCAAAGGGCCTGGAAGATGATATTCTGGAAGGTAAAAGTGACACACCCAGCAAAAATGAGTATAATCTTTCAGGGGAAAAATGAACATTTAATTTATGTAAATAAAAAGAACAATTCAATTCAAACATTTTTAATAGATACCAGAGCTGCATAGAAAATTGGACATTCAAACAAAAGATTCAAGAGAAGCATAAAAAGGTAAAATAAGAAAGAAAATTCACACGGGATTCAATAACTTTATGTTCTTACTCAGGGAGATAATGAAATTCTGAGGAACTTTATCAATATTACGGTAATTAGAAGGAATATACAGAGAGAGGATATATATTTTGATGGGATGTCATAAAAAAACTGAAATTAAGAGTTGAAAAAGTAGACTACAGTGGAAGATGAGGGAAGGGGAACACTGAAGAGGATAAATTATTTCAAATAAAAGAAGCATGAAAGAGCTATTATAATGAAGGGAAGATGGGAGGGGATAATGGGCAATGCTTGAACCTTACTCTCATCAGATTTGTCTCATAGATGGAATAACATACACTTTAAGTTGGATATAGAAATCTATCTTACCTGATAAGGAAGTAAAATTGGAAAGGGATAAGAGAAGGGAGAGGAAGATGATAGAAGGGAAGGCAGGTCTGGGGAGATATTGCTCTCTGAGCAACATTATTATATTCTCAGAAGGAGCAACAACTTATTAGGAGGAACAAAATGAAAGGAGAAAAAAAGAGAAGAATAAACAGAGTAAATGTAAGATGGAGGGAAATACATAGTTAATTATCATAAGAGTAAATATGAATGAGATGAATTTTTCCATATAACAGAAACTGATAGCACAATGGATCAAAACCCAGAATCTTTTAATATGCTTTCTAAAACAAACACAATTGAAACACAGAGATGTACACAGATTAAAGGTAGGGGACTAGAGCAGAATCTGTTGGGTTTCAAATGAGATAAAAAAGCATGAGTAGAAATCATGATCTCAGACAAAGATAAAGCAAAAAGATGCAATTAAGAGATAAGGAAGGTTATTATATCTTGATAAAAGTTCTATAGACAATGAAGTAATTTCAATACTTAACATATATTCATTGAATAGTGTAGCCTCCAAATTTGTAAAGCAAAAATTAAATGAGCAAAAGGAGGAGATAGAGAGCAAAACTGTACAAGCTGGAGATCTCAGTTTCCCCTTCTCCTTATTAGATAAATATATCCAAAAGGTAAACAAGAAAAAAGTTAAAAAGGTGAATAGAGTTTTTGACAAGTTAGATATGATAGATCTATGGAGAAAACTGAATGGGAATAGAAAAGATTATACACTTTTTTCAGACATATAAAGATTCTACACAAAAATTGACTAGGTATTAGGGCACAAAAATATCACAAAAATGTGGAAAAGCAGAAATATTAAGTGGATCTTTTTCAGATCACAATGCAATTAAAATTACATTCAATAAAGCATTATGGAAAGACAGATAAAAATTAATGGGAACATAATCTAATTCTAAAGAATAAGTGGGTTAAAGAACAAATCATAGAAATTCATCAATGAAAAGAATGACAACAATAAACAACATACCAAAATTTGTGGTAGACAGCCAAAACAGTACTTAGAGAAAGCTTTCTATTCCTAAATAATTATGTCAATAAAATAGAGAACGAACTGATCAATGAATTGGGCATGCAACTAAACAAAGTTAGGAAAGGAACAAAATAAAAACCTTAATTTAAACACCACATTGGAAACTTTGGTAACTAATGGTCAGATAAATAAAACTGAAAATAAGAAAATCATTGAACTAATAAATAAAGCTAATAGCTCGTTTCATGAAAAACAATAAAATAAACAAATGGTTAATTTTATTAAAAAGAAAAGAATATAAATAAATTAACAGTATCAAAAATATAAAGGGTTACTTCACACTGAAAGAAGAGGAAATCAGAGGGATTATTCAGAGTCATTTTACTCAATTATATGCTCACCAATTTGATAATTTAAGTGAAATGAATTCATATTTACAAAAACTAAAACTACCTTCATTTAATAGATGAGGAAAATGAATACTTAAATATTTCCATCTAAGAAAATGAAATTGAACAAGCTCTCCAAGGGAAATATCCAGACCAGATGGGTTCATAAGAGAACTTTACCAAATATTTAAAGAACAATTGATCTCAATACTATACAAAATATTTAGAAAAAATAGTCAAAGAAGGAGTCTACCAAAAATTTTTAAGGCACAAATACCAAAACCAGGGAGAGCAAAAACAGCAAAAAAATAGACCAATTTCTCTAATGAATACTGATGCAAAAATCTTAAATAAAATACTAGCTTAGAGATTAAATGGATATATCACAAGGAACACCCACTATGAAAGGATGGTCTTATACCAGAAATGCAAGGATGGTTCAATATTAGGGAAACTCTCAGTATAATTGACCACATCAATAACAAAACAAACAGGAATCATATAATTTACTCAATATATGCATAAAAAAGTTTTTGACAAAATATAATATCTGCATTACTAATAAAAACACTAGAGAGCATAAGAATAAATCGAACATTCCTTATAATGATAAGTAGTATCATATAAGCAAAATCATTGGCAAGCATTATATGTAATGGGGATAAAATGGAAGCCTACCCCATAAGATTAGAAGTGAAGCAAAGATATCTATTATCCCCACTAATATTTAATATTGTACTAGAAATGCTAGCTATAGCAATAAGAGAAGGAAAAGAAAGTAAATAAAATGGGCAATGAAAAAACAAAATTATTACTTTTTGAAGATTATATGATGGCATTCTTAGAGAATTCTAGAGAATTAACTAAAAATTAGTTGAAATTACAACTTTAGCCAAGTTGCAGGATATAAAATAAACTCACATAAGTCATCAGAATTTCTATATATTACCAACAAAGCCCAGGAGCAAGAGATTGAAACATAGATTGCATTTAAATTAACAATTTTAATATACATTATACAAATATAATATAAATAATATAACATGCTACAAATCCTTGAGAGTCTACTTGCCAAGACAGACCCAGGAATTGTATGAACTTAATTACAAAACACTTTTCATGTAAATAAAATCTGAAATACACAATCAGAAAAAAGTATTAATTGTTCATGTGTAGGTGGATCAAATACAATAAAAATGACTATTTTATCTAAAGTAATTTGTTTATTCAGGACCATGCAAATTAAACTTCTCCAAATTATTTAATAGAGCTTAAAAATAACAAAATTCAACTGGAAGAACAAAAGGTCAAGGATATCAAGAGAATAAAGGGAAAAAAATACTGTAAGTGAAGGTGGCCTAGCAGTACCAGATCTCAAGTTTTATTGTAAAGCAGTAATCATCAAAACAATCTGGTATTGGCTAAGAATTAGAGTGATGGATCAGTGAAATTGATTAGGTATATCAAACCTAATAATAAATTACAATAGAAATTTAGTGTTTGATAAATCAAAAGGTGCAACCCTTTGGGACAAGAATTCACTGTTTGACAAAATTATATGAGAGAGACTGAAAACAGGTAAACATCTCATACCACATTGCCAGATAAAGTCAACATGAGTACATGACCTATATATTAAGAGTGATACATAAACACATTAGAGGAATATAGAAGAGTTGATCTACCTGTTACATCTATGGAGAAGGAATGAATTTAGGATGAAAAAAGAGATAGTGAACATTATAAAATGTAAAATGGATGATTAAGATTATATTAAAAAAGTTTTCCTAGAAACAAAACAAATTAAATCAGGATTAGAAGGAAATTAGAAAGCTGGGGAAAATGTTTTTGCAGCAAATATCTCTGATCAAGACTAATTTCTCAACTATTTAGAGAACTAAGTTAAATTTTTAGGCATAAAAGTCAGTGTCCAATTGATAAATTGATAAATATTCAAAAGATATGAACAGGTAGCTTTCAGATGAAGAAATTAAAGCTATCTGTGAAAAAAATGTTCTGATGTTTTGGGGAAAATATCTTTTATTTTACCAATTACTTATGATAACAACTTTCTATATAAGTTTTCTAAAATTATATAATCGAAATCGCCTCTTTCCCTCTCTTCCCTCTCCATTCCCACAGATAGTAAGTAATTTGATCTGGGTTATACATATACTATCATGCAAAATATATTTCCCATATTGTTTATTTTTCTAAGAATAATCATATAAAACCAAAACTCTAAAATAAAAACACAAACTAAAGTGAAAATGATTTCATCTGATTCTGATTCCAAAAGTTCTTTTTTCACATGTAGGTATCATTCTTTGTCATCTACTTCAGAATTTTCCTGGACCCTAAGTCTTTCACAGTCAATGATTTCATAATGTTCCTGTTATTGTATGCATTGTTCTCCTGATTCTGCTTATTTCCCTCTGCATAAGTTCATGTAGGTCTTTCTAATTCTTTTTGAAATCATCTTGCTTATCATTTCTTAAAGCACAAAAATATTCTGTCACCATCATATACCACAATTTGTTCAGCCATTCCCCAATTAATGGACAGTCTCTTAATTTCCAATTCTTTGCCACCACACAAAGAGCTACAATAAATGTTTTTGTAAAAATGAAAATTCCCCCCCGCCCCGCTTTTATCTCTTTTGGGTATGTACCTCATAGTGGTATTACTGGACCAAAGGGTACATAGAATTTTATAGCCCTTTGGTCATAGTTACAAATCACCTTCCGGGGGGTGGGTTCAGATCACAATTCCACCAATCATGTATTAGTGTTACTGCATCAGGTAGGGGGAAAAGGATACAGGGTAGGAGGGAGGCCAGAAGAATAGAGGGAATTTAGAACTGAAAATGTAAAAAAATGGAATGTTAAAGTTGTTTTTACATTTTATAAGGTAAAATAAAATACTATTTAAAATGTAATTGAACTTATATTCTTTTCACTTTTTAATCTTAGTGTCATCATACACTGAGGATCTCAGGATACTGTTCAACACTGCTGCTTAGAACTCACTTATAACTTAATAATTAACTCTTAACAGCTTCAGTTTATTTCCCTCATAACTGTTTTTTTCTGTAGCATAAGTGATTTGTGTCTTCTTTCACAACCCAATGGACATGGAAAATGTGTTACATGATAATACATGTACAAACTATATTATACTATCTGCCATCTTCAGAAGGAGAGAAGGTAGGGAGGGAATGAGTGAATATGAATTGCAAAATGTCTGAAAATTATTAAAATTATATCTACATGTAATGTGTAAAATATATATTTTAAAAGAGTCTTAAAAGGCTCTATGTGGTTAAATGATATTTCCATCTACAACCAATAAGTATCACAAACTAAAAATGGAATCTAGCTTTTCTAAACTTCATCTTTAGCATTATGCTACACTCCCTATTTTTCCAAGTTTTTCCTACCCATCCCTAGAACCATACAGAACAATTTTAAGGGCACTGAGATATTAATTTCCCCAACTCCAAATACCTTATATGTGTCAGATCTGAGGTTAAAGCAATATTTTAAAGATCTTTAGGCTGGATCTCTTGCTACATCATATTGCTTCTCTCTTCTCTATATTGGCCCTCAATTGTAAACTATGATAATGCCTTAGTGTTCATGTGTTTCTCCTCCGTAATCATATTAGATTGATATCATTGACAGAGGTAACCTCTTTAGAAGGTACTTTCAAAATTTTAAGGTCTTCCAAGAACAACTTTCACAAGTACCATATAAAACTTTTCATAAGAAGAATCATAGTAAATGCCAAGATTTAAAAAAAAAGTATTTTAATGTGATGCGGCAACTGATGAACATATGGAGAAACTTGACTTTGAAGGGGGAACATAGCTTGAGTTAAAGCAGAAGTGAGGAAAAGTTGCTTTTTTTCTCCACTGAAAACATTCCTGGGAATGGTCTATCTGCCTTTAGTGCTCTCTAAGGGGCTGTTTCATTTATTGGCGATGGTTTGTATGAGAAATAAACTACAATAATCTCAAGTAAAAACCGAGTCAGAAGCTAATTCTAAAATGCAAATTTGTGTGGCTGCATGACTGATAATGAGTTCCATTCTCTTGGGATGTATCTCCTATTTTCAGTGGGATGATCTTTTAAATTCCCCAAGAAACTAGTCAGATAACTGGGTATATCTGTGTCCCTGTCAATATATACCAAGCAATCAGACTTCTGCCACTGAGACTCACATGAATGGTTTTTCATTTAGATTAATTGAAAAATATCCCAGAAGTGAATAAAAGTAAAAAGTGAAGGGGGAAAGAGGCAAAATATGTTGAGGAAAAAATTGGAAAAGAACATTTTCATTGGAAGAGGAAAATAATCTGGGATTTCATCTCTTCTTACTTTTAGATGAAAGGAGAACTCTGAACTACTATACCTATGGACCATTTTCATCTCTTTAATTATCATGGAACAAATATTTGTTTTATGCCTCTAGAATATTTGTTAGAGGTGACTTTCAATATTTGAAAAAATCTGGAGGAAAAAAAGCAAATGGTTATATTTCCCAGGCTCATCTAAAATGTCGAATCATGTTAATCTGCTGTTTGAAGCACTATGTGATTTGCTCCAACTTTTTAATTAGATGCCAAACAAAAGAAGAAATAAGTAGGAAAGGTAATAGTAGGGAAAGGGGTAAATAAAGTTCTTTCTTTTTGCAATATAAGGAATTAGCATTACACTTGTCAAACACGTTTCTCCAGAAAAGTCATTTTTGTAGACTGCATCAAGTTCAGATAGAACCTAAATTCCATGAGAAAGTTAAAATGGAGGAGGGACAAATCTTAGCCCAAAAGATTCAGTACTTGAGACAAACTAAACTAACTGAAGAAATCTATGCTTCTATGGAATGGTCTAACTTCTAGGTGAGATGTATATTTTTATATTTGTAAACTTTTTTATTTAGTTAATTTAGAATATTTTTCCATGATTCCATGATTCATGTTCTTCCCTCCCCACCAGCTGACAAGCAATTCCACTGGATTTTACATGTGTCATTGTTTGTATATTTTTATATTGAAGGAGTGCTTATGGTATTTTTAATCTCCATTCATTTTCCCTCACCCTTTATCACACTCCATATCTCAAGCCTCATTTTATGAGAATAATATATATTACTCATATATATATATACATACACACACACAAACACACATACATACTTTTCCCATCAATATATCTGTAGGCAAATGAAAGTGACAGAAATGTGGGTTTTAGCATACCCCAGACTTATGTTTGGATTTCCTCTCTTTAGGCTTCTTCCCCTTTTTGTTGCTAGTGAAATAATGCAAGGTTCCATATTCCATCAGGGCCGCAAAAACAAAAATGAAGCAAACAGAAACAAAGAGGTCCATAGCTGTCACATAGGAAACTTTAGGAAGGGACTTCCTGGCAATGGTGCTCAGTGTTGTCATTGTCAGCACTGTGGTTATACCTATAGAAGAGAAGGAAAGTATCAGGTTGTGTTTATGGACCATTATTTTTATTTTCATTGAAAAGACTTCTGGGGATAAATAAACAATTCAATAAAATGTCTTTAATTATCATGCTTTTTGAGGGGAATAATTCTTGCTAATTATAATAATGTCATGTTCCCACTTTGTAGTGGTATGGTAAAGCTTTTAAGAATTTATGATGCCTGCTACAATATTATCATTCTTTCTATAATGTGGCAAACACTTCTCTTATGATAAGAATATTAATATATAACATATAAAGATACGACAATTTTTCAGTCATTTGGGGGAGTATGTATTGCTAAACATGATTATAGGTTATAATTTTATGTTATTATAAACACTTTAAATATTTTATGCTACTTATTACATGACTATTATTCCTTTAAAAGCCATTTTAAGAAATAAGGATTGATTAAAGCAGTATAGCATGGTGGACAGAGAGGAGTGCTCAGTCAGAAAGATCTGGATCTTTCTCTTCACTACTCAGGACTCCAAGCAACTCTAAACCATGAGTGACAAAATGGTCAGAGTACCTGCCTTCCATCAAATTCCCTATACCAATAAGATCCTAGGTCTGATAGTAAACAAAAGCAATAAGTGGGAAAGCGGATATGTGGGGAGGAGATTTAATGGGGTATCCAGAGAAAGTAATTTATTTATAATCTTTCCCAGGTCACTCAGCTGTTAAACAGTTTGTTACAGGTTAGACAATAAATATATGTCAGAGATGGGCTTCAAAACTATGTTCTGATCAGGTAACACTTCCACATCCACTATATTATGCTGCCTCTTGTTGAAAGCCTTAGATTTTCACCTTAGATTTTTCCCTCCACATTCTCCAATGCATGACCACATTTCTCAAAAAAGATTTACCAGGTAGTTATTGCTATACCTTAAATTTTGAATGTAAAATTGTTGATAATTTATATTTTTGTTTTAATATTTCAAAATATTAAACACTTGCAGATATAGAATGCTTACATAATTGATCTTTGCTCTTTCATAATACACTGACATATGGTATCATGTAAACTTAATGATAGGAATAACCGAACATTTTTTTTTCCTGAAAGAAATATGCAAATAATTTAAAAATTAAAATAGATTATCTTAGGCCCTTTAAAAACAAATCATAAATCAAAACTTTCTGAAACTAACACAAAACAGAGGATGTTACAGGGTATTGTGGGGAAGAAAAGTATTATAGTCAGTCAATGAACTTTTATTAAGTGTCAACTATGTTTCAGGTACTGTACTAAGCTCTAGGGCAGTGTTGGAGAACATCTTAAAGATCACGGGCCCAAACTGTACCCTCAAGCCACCTATGAGCCCCCTGCAATATCCCAGATAGAGGAGGAAGGAAATGTTTGCATTGGGCTGCTGAGAAGAGTGGTGGGGCAAGTGAAAAATGTCCTCAGGCACTGTGGAGAGGGAGAACAGAGCACATCCCTTTGGCACATGGAGGCACGCGTGCCATGGGTTCACCAACTTGGCTCTAGAAATGTGAAGCCAAAAATATCAGGAGTCTCTGTTTTAAAATAGCTCACACTCTCTGCCATATATATGAGAGAGAGGGAAAAGAAAGAGAGAGGGAGGGGAAGGGGGAGAGAGACAGAGAGACAGGGAGAGAGAGAGGAAAAGAGAGAGAGAGAGAGAGAGAGAGAGAG
>NC_058135.1:176217107-176270226 GCF_016433145.1 Gracilinanus agilis | reverse complement strand
TATATATATATATATATATATATATATAAAGATTGTGTCTTTCATGTTTTCATTTTTCAATTCATTCTTTGGACATGAATACTCACAAATTATTCTTCAAATATTAACTTTTATAGCTGTATATAATGTTCCCTTCGTCCTATTCATTCTTCATTATCTAATGTAGCTCTTTCCATGTTTTTTAAAAATCTGCTCATAATTTCTTATAGCATAGTATTATTCTATCACAAACATATACCATAATTTCTTTAGCTATTCCCCAACTAATGGACAACCCTTTGATTTCCTATTCTTTGCCACCACAAATAGAGTTTCTCTAGATATTTTGGAATATATAGGTTCCTTTTCTTTTTCCCCCAATTTCCTTAGGAAATAGACCCACGGCAACTGTATTGCTGGATTGAAGGTACACAAAATTTTAAAGCTCTTTAGGCATAATTCCAAATTGCAAAGTATTCCCAGAATGCTTAGATTATTCCACATACTTTTCTGTATCTCCTCCAACATCTGTCATTTTAGTCAATGTGAGATGATACCTCAGAACTGTTTTGGTTTGCATTTTCCTAATTAGTGGTGATTTAGAGCTTTTTTTCACATACCTACATATGTCTTTGATTTTTTTCATTCAAGAACTGTCTGTTCATCTCCTGCCCGTTTTATCAATTGGGGGATGGCTCTTATTCCCATAAATCTGACAAAGTTCTCTCTATATTTTAGATATGAGACTTCTATCTGAGAAACCATCTATAAAACGTATTCCCCAATTTTCTGCTTTCCTCTTACTCATGATAACATTTTATTTGTACAATTTCAATTTAATGTACTCAAAATTATGCATTTTACACTTTTACACCTCACAATGCTCTTCACCTTTTGTTTACTCAAAAATTCCTATCCATACAAAAGAACATAAGATATCTACCTTGGGCAAAGTATTCAGGTCTCTGACAATTTCCTATTTAAAAAAACACAAAGAATAATTCCTTCCTAACAATTAGAGCTGCATGAAAAAAAAGTGTTCAGGGTCACTGAACCTGGCCAAGATGTAAGTCTTCTAGCCAAAGAGAGGTGACTATCGAGAGTGACTTGTTCAGACTTGAGTTGGACTTGGGGTGGCATGGCTTTGAAGGTCCTTCCAGCTCAGATTCTGTGAGTATCGAAAGGAGACACATGGAAGCTTATAACCTGGGAGAGCCATTACTGAAATTTCAGAGAAGCCAACACTAACTTAACTTAACTGCCTCCCAGAGCTAGGAGTATTAGAGACCCCAGGGCATAGATGGTTGTGGCTGAGGAGAGAGGTTACCTGGTCAGGAGCTCTGATGGCAGTGAGGAAGAGATAAAAAAAAAAAAGAGTTCAGTGGCTTCTTCTCTCTTTAACCCCCAGACACTGACCCCATAAGAGATCACACTCTTTTTACTCCTTTATAGATATATAGATCACACACTCTACACTCATTTATAGAGGTAGCATAAGTATTATTATTGTGGTTTTCACAAGAAGAAAACTGAGCCCCAGAGAAATTGAGGATAAAGTACCTCAAAGAAGTCCCTCTGCTGTGCCTAAGACTAGAGCTCATCTCTGCAGAATAAAAAAGCAGTGTTCTTTCTAATTCCTTGCACTGAACAAAAGTAGACATCACTTGTAATTCCATGTAAATTCCATGGTAAAGAAACAGCAAAAGAAATGCTGAACAGGGGGCAGCTGAGTAGCTCAGTGGTTTGAGAGCCAGGCCTAGAGACAGGAGGTCCTAGGTTCAAATCTGGCCTCAGACACTTCCCAGCTGTGTGACCCTGGGCAAGTCACTTGACCCCCATTGCCCACCCTTACCACTCTTCTGCCTTGGAGCCAAAATACAGTATTGACTCCAAGACGGAAGGTAAGGGTTTTAAAAAAAAATGCTGATCAAATGGAAAAACATTTTTATAACAAAACTCTCTGACGAAGGTTTAATTTCCCAAATACATAAGGAACTAAGTCAAATTTATGAAAAAAATCAAGCCATTCCCCAATCAACAAATGGTCAAGAGACATGAATAGGCAGTTCTCATATGAAGAAATCATAACTATCAATAAACACATGAAAACATGTCCCGAGTGAGTGTTGGTCTTCTAACTTCAAATTCAGGGCTCTCTACATTTACAGTTAGTTGCCTATCAAGAATGACAAATTCAAACTATTCTGGAAGGCAACTGATACTTTTATACCAAAGTTCTAATTTCAAACATACCAACAAAAGGTGATAAAGTATTCAGACAAATGCCATGACTAGATTTAATACTGAACTTTCTTATAAAGTCCATGTTGGGAAAAAACAATAACTTAGTAAGACAGTATTAGATCAGGCTTTGTATTTGAGGAGACATCACATGACACAATAAATCTACAAAGGAATCTGTATTATCGTTGCTGGGCTCTACTGTTCTCATTAAATGAGCTTGCTAAATTGAAGTTCTACTTTCCCAAGAAACCTTGACATAAGGAACAAGTGGTAGAAGGCATTTTTTTCTCTTCAATAATTGAAATTTTTTACTGTTATTTAACCTTTTACCCATTATCCCATCAACACCACCACCCAAAACTATAATTACTCACATTCCTGAAGGCATTCTGTGTCTGTGCAGTAGGATTGGGACTGTCTCAACTGAAATGAAAAAGAAAGAAAGGCAAGTTAGCTACAAAGTTTATTAAAAGCAAACATTTTAGACTGATACAAAGATTTAAAAAAACATAATTGTCATTTACTAGATATGCCTCTCTTTCCCCTACCTAACCTCCAAATTGAATTTTTCATGCAACAAATTAAAAATAGCTAGGTAAAAACAACTGACATAATGATGTCAGATAATGCTGGCAATATTCTGGCAAAATAACCCTTCTAACAAATTATGGCAATAGTTTCATTTATGCATTCTACCACTCAAACCCAAATTCAGCCTCAGACACTGTGACCACGGGCAAGTCACAGCCTCAGTTACTGAGATTTCTGCCTAATGTTTGAATTTCCTCTTTGATAAAAGCTTCTACCTTCTAGGGGTTTTGAGAGGATAAAACGAGATAACATTTGTAAAGTGCTTCACAAACCTTAAAGTGCTATATAAATGCTAGTTTTGAGAAAAGTATATGAAAACAAAAATCCCATTCAGTTGTTGTCCCTTTCATATTATAGTTAACCTATCATAATTTAGAGCAAATATATAAATAGAACTACAGAAAAAATGTTCAGGTCAAATAGTAATTAACTAGTAAATTGAACTTTCTAATTACAATTTAAATTCTGAGGTATTAGTCTCACAGTTATGTCTGTGAATATTCTATGAGGAACAAAATTATTTTTCCACCCAGTCACATGGGCTTTCCAGTTTGGTCTACGTAAAATTTCATTATGGTCATTGTTCAATCTCCTTTACTTGTATTAAGTCTAAGCCAGTAGGACACCAAAAAGGAATCTGTGAACCTTAATTGCCCTACCAGAAGCACTGCCAAATGGTCTGTAATCACATGGCCCTGTTTTCACTTCCATCTCTGTCTTGCCTATTCTTCCTGTTTTGTGGCAAAGAAATACTGGAAGATGGATATAATCCTCTGAAAGGTTCAAATAACAAGTACCAATAGTATGAGAGCTGGAGTACATGCTAGGATTTTCCGCATACAGTCAGGCCCCAAAAAGATAAAAAGGAAAAAGATCTATAAGTGCAAAAATATTATAGCAGCTCTTTTTTTGTGGTGGCAAAGAAATGGAAATTGAGGGGGTGCCCATCAATTGGGGAATGGCTAAACAAGTTGTGGGATATGATTGTGACAACTATTGTTCTACAAAAAATGGAGAGCAGATAAGTTCAGAAAAACCTGAGAAGACTGATACAAACTGATACAATAAAGTGAACAGAACCAGGAGACCACTGTACACAGTAAGAGCAATATGGTAAGGATGATCAACTGTGACTTAATTACTCTAATCAAGACAATGATCCAAGACAATGCCAAAGATCTCATGATGAATGAGGCCATCGATCTCCAGAAAGTGAACTGATGAACTCTTAAGGGCAGGAAGTAAGCATACTTTTTTCAATTTTATTTTTCTTTTTTGTGTTTTCTATTTTAATATGACTAATATGGCAATATGTTTTGTATGACTTCATATGTATAATCAATATCATATTGCTTACCTTCTCAAAGGGTAGGAAAGGGGTTGGAGGAAGAGAATTTAGAATAAAAAAAAAATTTAAACCCTTACCCTTCCATCTTAGAATCAGTACTGTGTACTGGTTCCAAGTCAGAAGAGCAGTAAAGGCTAAGCAATTGGGAGTGTTAAGAGATTTGCTAAAGATCTTGCAGCTAGGAAATTTCTGAGGTCAGATTTGAATCCAGGACCTCCCATTGCTAGGCCTACCTCTTAATCCCCTAATCCATCTAGCTGCCCCATTAGAATTCAAAAATATTTTTTTAATTTAAAAGTTAAAAATATTTTTTACATACACTTAGAAAACATTTGAGGAAATAAATAAAAAATAGTCATCAAAGAAGAAAAATGAAGAATAGTAGATACCCTCAGTATTCAGTCACAGAACAATGATACAGATGAACATTTTGGGGTCTAAAAGACAGTTTGAAGATGTCAATGAATCTTTGGCTCTCTACCAAAATAATAATCCTGGTTCTTAAGGGGAAGCATATATAAAACATCCTGGTCTTGGAGTCTGCAGAGATCCAAGCTAGTGTGAATTCCATTTCTAACATTTATTACAGGTGTGACCAAGGACTTCATTTTAACTTTACCAAGTTTCAGTTTCTATTATTTATAAAATTAGGACAATATCAGTAATACTATTATTATTCCCAGAACTATGAAATTTTGCTAATTACAAAGATAAAATTAAGAAAAGACTGTATTTTCTGAATGATGTTTATCAGTGGCTTCCTACAAGCCAAAGATGCCCTTGAAAGCATTCCTGCTTTATATCAGGTTGAGAACTGTTTTTAGATTTGTTTAAAGTTGGAAGAAAACTGTTGAAGTTTGCTATTAAGATAGGAACTCCTTGAGAGCAGAGCCCATTTTGGGCTTTCCTTTGTTTCACCAGGATTAGAACAGTTCTTGGGTATCCAGGAAGTGTTTATAAATGTTTATGGACAGATTGCTATTCCAAAAGGTGGGGATTTAAATTGTTTTCTGTAAGTATTCGGGGAAGGTAAGGGAAAAATTACTTCTCAAGTTCTGCCAGGTCTCCATTTATTTTTATTACTAAAACAAGCAAACACGTGGTACTCTTCTACTTTTATTTTCGGCTCTCACAAAGACCTTTCAGTACATAGTAGCTCAAACAACTTTGAAAAGGCTTTTAAAAATCCTCCATTGTTTGCGCCACACCCACGGGCCCTGTTCTCAGTATCTCCACACCTAAATTACTGAAATGGCTCCCCATCTAACCTCCTTGCCTCTAGTTCATTCTTTTGAAGCCGCTAGATGGCAACGGTGGATAATAATGTTGTTTTTGAATCAGAAATGCCTAGTTAATTAACTTACTTGAATACTAGGTATGTAACCTTGGCCAACTCATTCAACACCTCTCAGCAAACTTTAAAAAATTTTTTTCCCAAGCAATGAAAATCTAACTTTCTCCTCCCTCTAATCTCCCCTCCAATAAAGGGGGGAAAACAAACAAACAAACAAAAAGAACCTTGATACAAATGTGTATAGTCAAGCAAAATAATGTCCATATTGGTCATAAGCAAATATTTTATAGTTACATATACATTTGTATGGGGTGGTGGCAGTAGAGAGCACACCAGGCCCTATTCAGGAAGACCTATCTTCTTGAGTTTAAATCCTGCCGGACATTCACTAGATGCATGGCTCTAGGCAAGTCACTTAATCCTGACTGCTTCAGTTTCCTCATCTATAAAATGAGCTGGAGAAGGAAATGGCATTAAGACCACCACTAGGGTCAAAAACAGTGGACATAAATGAAATGACTGAACCACGTGCATATGGGTATGTGTTTATCTCCCACACCTCTAAATCTTCACCACTCTATTGGGTGGGTGGGGGGGTTCATAAAATTCTTTCAAAGTTCTTTGTCTTTACCCTATTATTGTATAATTCTTCTCAGAAGGGAATATATGTTTTATAATCTATAATGTAAAGTTTAAATTCTTTGAGAGTAATTTTAAAAATTTGCCATCTCCCCAGAATCCAGACAATGAACCTGTTTGGAGAAGGCACCATGAAGATGCCTGAACAATCTACATTGGATCATGAAGGTCCAAAATGAACTTTGGGGTGCAGTTGAATGCATTTGTTTTAAATGTACACTCATGCCAAAGAGGACTGCCCCTAATTGGCTTTTGTCAATGCGACTAGCAATCACTGGATCATTGTTTTTGTCCTCTTTTCTTTTATCCCCAAATTTCTGTAATTAAAAGTTAGTTATATTTACAAGAGCATTTGAGGAGACCAGTCTCTCGCCGCTCTTCGGGGGGGAAGGGGGGATGGGATATTAGAAATTTGGAGTCCTTGGTCTTAATATTGAGATCCATGATATAAACTTCATGTGGACATTTAGGGGACTTGAAAACTACATTTCCCATGATTCCTCTTGTGTAATACAGGTAGGCAGGAAGTGTGATTACATAGACAGAGATATAAAGTCTCAGAACTTGATTGGGACTCACTCCTTCCTAGGAAGAAGCCAAAGGGAAGGTATGGCAGGCCATTTGAATTAGATCTTAGCAGGCATGTGGTTCTTTTAAATTATCGATATAGCTGTTAATAAAACCCTAAAATCTTTAAATATATCCATCTATATTAATTTTATTTATAACATTATTCTCTCTCCTTTTATATCGATAAGTTTGTGTAAGTGCCAGGTTTCTCTTAAACGGTCTCCAATACAATAGTATTCCATCATATTTCTATCCTATTACTTGTTCACACATTCTCCAGTTTTTGAGCTGTGATCTCAGAATGAGCTACAAATGTTTCCCTGCATTTTTTAGGGTTTTATAGGACTAATCCTTCTCTAAATCTAATCTCCCTTTAATTTCCTCCTTCCCCTCTATTTCCCTGTTGAGTACAAAATATTTTTCTATCTGGCTGTGTCTGTGTGCTCTTTCCTCCTTTGTACCACTATCTCCTTGTGCATTCTGATGAGGTAACACACCTCTGCTCACTTTCTGGGGTGCTCTTCTTCCTCTTACTTTCCCTGCTTCTTTACATCACACCATCCCAGAGTCAGGCCAAGGTTGCTGTTTAATTAGATTGTCTCATTGACCCCGAGGATAGGATTCAGGGAACACATAGACCCTCTTCCGGTATCACAATGCAAGCAGTTTGTTCTTGTTTAGTCCTTTAGCACTGTTCACATTTACCTTTTTATGTTTCTCTTAACTTCTGTGTTTGACTGCCAGAGTTTCTCTGCGGCTCTAGTCCATTCATCAGGAATGCTTACAAGCCCCTTATTTTATTCAAGGTTTATTTTTTCCCTATAGAATGCTACTCCATTTTGCTGGGTAAGCTTCTTTTGGCTGCAAGCCCACATCTCTTGCTTTCTGGAATGCCCATATTCCAAGCTCTCTACTGCTTTATAGTGGTAGCTGCTAAATCATATGTGATTTTAACTGTGGCTCTTCAGTACTTAAATTCTTCCTGGCTGCTTTGCAGTGTTTCTTCTTTGACCTGGAAGCTCCTGATTTTGGTATTCGTGTTCCTGTGAGTTTTCATTTTGAGATTTCTTTCAGGAAGTGACCATTTATTTCCACTTTGCCTTTGGCTCTAAAATATCTGGATAGTTTTAAGATTTCCTTAAATATGGTGTCTAGGCTTTTGTATGGTCATGGTGTTCAGATAGTCTAGTGATTCTTAAATATTTTCTCCCTGATTTATTTTTTGGATTAGTTTTTTTTTTTTTTTTGCTATAAAATACTTTGTATCTATTTTTTTTTCAGTGTTTTGACTTTTTATTTTAATTTTTCTTGTTGCCTCATGAGTTGCCTCACTGGCTACTTTTGGTCCACTCTAATTTATTTATTTTTATAAACTTTTACCTTCCATCTTGGAATCAATATTCTGTATTGGTTCTAAAGCAGAAGAGTGGTAAAGGTAGGCAATGGGGGTCAAGTGACATGTTCAGGGTCACACAGCTGGGAAGTGTCTGAGGCCAGATTTGAACCGAGGACCTCCCATCTCTAGGCCTGCCTCTCAATCCACTGAACTACCAGCTGCCCCCTCCACTCTAATTTTTAAGGAAATAGACTAGTTGGGTTTTGTACCTTTTGTGACAGGCTGTCAATTCCTTTTCTGGTTTTATTTCCATAGTATTTTTTCAATTTGTTTTTCCTCTAGCACTCTCATTTCATTGACCAAAAGGTTTTTTTGTTTTGTTTTGTTTTGTTTTATTTTGCTTTATCTCTTCCAGGAAATCTAGTTAAATTCATGCTCAAACTATGTTTTTCTTTGAGGCTTTGCTTTTATTTTTTTGGAGACACCATAATAGCTTTTTATGGTGGCAGATGTTTTTGTACTTTGCTTTCTGACTTCAGACTTTATGTTAAGGCCAATCCTGGCATAGTTCTGTAGGGAAGGTCTGGGTTGGTCCTATCATTGCTTTCTTGGGATAAAGTGTTATGTTATTTCAGGATTTCATGAATAGCTCAAGTTCCAGACTTGTGAATTTTCATCACTTCCAAATGATGTGATTCAGAGCAAAAGCTAACTTTTGAACCTCTGGTCTGAGCTGTGAATTCCTGACCTCCTTTTGGATCTGAGCAAGAAAAGATTGCTGGTGCACTTGGCTACTTTCAGCCAGCTAGGAAACTCTTTTTGTTCATAGTAATACATATTCTACTTTGGTGTGAGATTCCTGCCCTGATTATTTGTCTGTAGGCTTCAAATTGAGCATATATATATACATATGTATATATATATAGTTGCATATATATATATGTGTATATATATATATATATATCTGCATAATATATTTATCTGTTGTGGTGCCCTCCCCGCTATAGGTCTGGGGGTGCCTCAGTATGGAGGTAGGACCCCTTCCTGCTCTGTTTCACAGAATTTCCCTCTAAGCACTGATTTACTCCACATACATGTAGTTTGGGTCCAACCAACCCTTGATCCTATGAGCCCATAATCCTTTGTCTCTCTATATTGACTATGGATGGAAAAATGACTCACTGTGACTTTTTCTTGGATTTTCCTATCAACGTTCAGTCTGGTGTGTTTGCTGCACTGCTTTCTGCTACTGAATTATGTAAACCTTAAAGTTCTATGGAAATACTACAATACTACATATATTAATTAACAGGTATTATTACTATAACTGCTAAGACTAATTTCCCCAAAAGATCATTCCTATCTTCATCATGCTCTTTTTTCAGTTTCCCTCCTGGCTTTTCTCCTGGACTTTTTGAGCTTTATAATCTCATTTTCCTGCAAGATGACAACATTTCAAATGCCTATCTCTTCATTACCCTTCACCTCTAGAGTCTCTTCTTTCCTTTGTTTGGAGAGGGTTCAGATTGGAGACTCCTTCCCAGATACTCCACTTTTTATTTTATTTTTAAAAAATTTTATTTGAATTTATAGCTGCATTTTTTGTGGTGGCAAAAAACTGGAAAACAAGGGTATGCCCTTCAATTGGGGAATGGCTGAACAAATTGTGGTATATGCTGGTGATGGAATACTATTGTGCTCAAAGGAATAATAAACTGGAGGAATTCCATGTGAACTGGAAAGATCTCCAGGGATTGATGCAGAGTGAGAGGAGCAGAGCCAAAAGAACACTGTACACAGAGACTGATACACTGTGGTAAAATAGAACGTAATGGACTTCTGTACTAGCAGCAATGCAGTGATCAAGGACAATTCTGAGGGATTTATGGAAAAGAACCCTACCCACATTCAGAGGAAGAACTACAGGAGAGGAAACACAGAAGAAAAACAAGTGCTTGAACACATGGGTTGATGAGGACATGATTGGGGATGTAGACCTGAAAGGACCACACCAATGCAACTATCAATAATATGTAAATAAGTCTTGATCGTTGACACATGTTAAACCACCAGTGGAAATACTCATTGGCTATGGAGGGGAGGGAAGGGGAAAGCAAAAACATGAATCATGTAACCATGGAAAATTTTTCTAAAAAAGAAAATATAAAAAAAATAATAAAAAAACAAAATGGTTAGGAAAATTTTATTTTGAAAAATTTCCCATAGTTACATGTTTCATGTTCTTTCCCTCTCCCCCAAAATCCCCTAACTCCCCTTAGCCGATGCACAATTTCACTGGGTTTTATATGTATCATTGCTTAAGACTTAATTCCATATTATTGACAGTTGGACTAGATTTATCATTTAGTGTCTACATCCCCAATAATATCCCCATCAGCCCATGTGTTCAAGCAGTTGTTTTTCTTCTGTGTTTCTTCTCCCACAGTTCTTCCTCTGAATGTGGCTAGTTTTTTTTTTTTCATAAGTCCTTCAACCTTGCTCTGGATTCTTGCATTGCTGCTAGTAGAGAACTCCGTTATGTTCAATCTTACCACAGTGTATCAGTCTCTGTGTACAATGTT
This sequence comes from Gracilinanus agilis, assembly GCF_016433145.1. Lineage (NCBI taxonomy): Eukaryota > Metazoa > Chordata > Mammalia > Didelphimorphia > Didelphidae > Gracilinanus > Gracilinanus agilis. The sequence goes on along the minus strand of NC_058135.1, from coordinate 176,259,643 downwards.
CTACTGGACTCTGCGTCAATTCCTGGAGGTCATTCCAGTTCACATGGAATTTCTCCAGTTCTTTATTCCTTTGAGCACAATAGTATTCCATCACCAACAGATATTACAATTTTTTCAGTTATTCCCCAATCAAAGGACATTCTCTCATTTTCCAATTTTTTGCCACCACAAAGAGGGCAGCTAGCTATAAATATTTTTGTACAAGTCTTTTTCCTTATTATCTCTTTGAGGTATAATCCAAGCAGTGCTATGGCTGGATCAAAAGACAGATAGTCTTTTAAAGCTCTTTGAGCATAGTTCCAAATTGCCAGCCAGAATGGTTGGATCAATTCACAACTCCACCAGCAATGAATTAATGTCCCAATTTTGCCACATCCCCTCCAACATTCATTACTTTCCTTTGCTGTCATTTTAGCCAATCTGCTAGGTGTGAGGTGATACCTCAGAGTTGTTTTGATTTGCATTTCTCTAATTATTTGAGATTTAGAACACTTTCTCATGTGCTTATTGATAGTTTTAATTTCTTCATCTGAAAATTGCCTATTCATGTCCCTTGCCCATTTATCCATTGGAGGATGGCTTGATTCTTTGTACAATTGATTTAGCTTCTTGTATATTTGAGTAATTAGACCTTTGTCAGAGTTTTTTGTTATAAAGGTTTTTTTCCCAATTTGTTGCTTCCCTTCAAATTTTGGTAGCACTGGTTTTGTCTGTACAAAACCTTTTTAGTTTAATGTAGTCAAAATGATTTATTTTACATTTTGTGACTTTTTCTAACTCTTGCTTGGTTTTAAAATCTTTCCCTTCCCAGAGATCTGACAAATATACTATTCTGTGCTCACCCAATTTACGTATAGTTTCCTTCTTTATATTCAAGTCACTCACCCATTCTGAGTTTATCTGAGTATAGGGTGTGAGATGTTGATGTAGGTCCAATCTCTCCCAAATTGTTTTCCAATTTTCCCAGCAGTTGTTGTCAAATAGTGGGTTTTTGTCCCAAAAGCTGGGTTCATTGGGTTTATCGAAGACTGTCTTGCTGAGGTCACTTACCCCAAGTCTATTCCACTGATCCTCCCTTCTGTCTCTTAGCCAGTACCATATTGTTTTGATGACTGCTGCTTTATAGTACAGTTTAAGATCCGGTACTACTAGGCCACCTTCCTTCATATTTTTTTCATTATTTCCCTTGATATTCTTGGTCTTTTGTTCTTCCAAATGAACTTTGTTATAGTTTTATCTAATTCAGTAAAAAAGTTTTTTGGTAGTTTGATAGGTATAGCACTAAATAAGTAAATTAATTTGGGTAGGATGGTCATTTTTATTATGTTAGCTTATCCTACCCATGAGCACTCAATGTTTTTCCAATTGTTTAGATCTAGTTTTAATTGTGTGGAAAGGGGAAAGGATTTCATAGTTGTGTTCGTATAATTCCTGTGTTTGTCTTGGCAGATAGATTCCTAAGTATTTTATATTGTCTATGGTGATTTTAAATGGTGTTTCTCTTTCTAACTCTTCCTGCTGCAATTTGTTGGAAATACATAAAAATGCTGATGATTTATGTGCATTTATTTTGTATCTTGCAACTTTGCTAAAGTTGTTGATTAATTCCACTAACTTTTAAAAAAAAATTTTTTTAAACCCTTACCTTCCATCTTGGAGTCAATACTGTGTATTGGCTCCAAGGCAGAAGAGTGGTAAGGGTAGGCAATGGGGGTCAAGTGACTTGCCCAGGGTCACACAGCTAGAGAGTGTCTGAGGTCAGATTTGAACCTAGGACCTCCTGTCTCTAGACCTGGCTCTCAATCCACTGAGCTACCCAGCTGCCCCCTTTCCACTAACTTTTTAGTTGATTATCTAGGATTTTTTAAGTAGACCATCATGTCATCTGCAAAGAGTGATAGCTTGGTCTCCTCACTGCCTGATATTCCATTTTTTAAGCAGAGTACTCAGGGCATTCACCTCATTGTTTCTCATCCTGGCTGTTAGGATATTAAAATTTTTAAAATTAAAATTAAAAACTGACAATAACTTCCTGCAAATGGATCCCAAAAGAAAGCTGTTAAGAGCAAATGGAACCCCATTTTATAATACGAAGCTTTAATGAAAGTTTTAAGAGTTTGGGAAAAACATAACTGATTTCATAACTTCCCTTTTCTCTCAAGGACTACTCCAAAAGTGTTTGGCCTCCCCTTTTCAGTTTCTTGCCATCTAGTTCTTCCTACAGATCAGTCATATTAGAAGTCTAAATAATGTTATATTTCTTCTTAAAAACCTTCAATGGCTTATTATTGCCTACCAAATAAAGTTCTAATTCTTTAGCTATATTCATTAAAGAAACTTATTAAGCACTTATAACATATTTAGGAAGACTGTGCTGAACTAGGGTACATACAAAGCTGAGATAATGTGCATGTAGCATTTAACCATCTAGTTAGGGAAAACAAGACAAAAACATCTTTAACTAATAGAAGTTTCAAACAGGTATAATACTTGCACTACTTAAAGTGTTACTTGGGGGAAGGATTATATAAAGCTTAAATACATAAATGTGAATTGTTATGATCCCTAACACGTTTTAGATAAAAAGGCACCATCTATTATGGGAAAAAAGGTCTCAAAAAGACTCCATCCAAATTAGTGATTTGATTTGATTCCAAAACATCTTATTCCTTTCACAATTTAAATACATAGATTATATAAGTCTTTGTAACCAATGAAGAAAGAGAATTTTGCCTATTTTCCTATTCTCAAAAGTTTCTAACTACTTACTATCCAAATGACTATGAAATCCAAATTCCCAACAATGGCTCAGAAACTTTGGCAGTACAACTTGCATTTTTTAAAGGCGACAAAATGTACAACATAGTCCTCTTGGGAAGGGGTGTAGTAGTCATAATTATGAAGTTTATTAGAAAATTTAAAACATTATGTATGATTTAGACTGAAACATGAATCTAGCAATGATATAATTTTTAGGGTTTTTCTATAATATTATATTAATTCAACATACAAAGAAGAGAAAAAGGGTCCTATATATAACTCTGATAATGTTATTTCCAACTTTCTTTTTTAATTACATTTAACATGGTAGTTTCTTCCACTGTATCCTCTGGAATGTCTCCAGAATAATCAACTAACTTCTTTCATCTTCTTCACTTACTGCTTCAATCATCTGGCACACTCCTTGAGACCTAACTCTCTTCTAATGACAGATTTACTCATCACCCTTTCTAGTACCGGTTACTCTTTTTTTCCACACAACTTCTGGCATGAAGCTTGCTAGCCAAGGGAGGGAAAATGGAGTATTCTTCCTTGTTACTATTGGCCTCTTGCAAGCTCTCCCTCTACTACTACATTCCCTTAAGCAATCTTTTCTCTTTTCAAGTTCATGCTATCAAAATTTACCACCCAATCCAAATACTGGTGGTTGTTCCTATTGACTCCCAGGATAGTCTCTATCCTAAAGTTCAGTGCTTGATTCAGTATCTTGCCTCCTCATATCCTGCTATCATTCTTGAGAACTTTAACATGCATATTCATGCTTCCTCTAATACACTAAATTCTCAGTCCTTCAGTCTACTCAATTCCTAAGACCTATTCCCTCTACTCCAGCTCAGGGACATACACACAAATGATTCAATCCTTGATTTTGTCATTGCACCAAAGTTTTCCATTTCCATGTTCAACAACTAAACAACATTGTAGAACAGAGGCTAATGATCCACATTGGTAGAGGGAATTTTCTATACCAGTCAAGTAACTAGTGGCTATTATGTCCAAGATCAAATATGAAGTGCTCTATTTGGATTTTAAAGCTTTTTATAACTTCATCCCTTTATCAAATTTCAGACTTCTTACAGTTTACTATTCTTCATATCATCAACGTTTACTAAACTATAAAGCATAGATAATAATTTAAAAGTCAAGGGGACAACTATAATATCTGTTGGGGGGAGGGACGCTGAATCTGCTTTTGGTTATGTCAAATTTGAGATGTGTATGGGACCATTCGGTTTGAGATACCTGTGACACTTGAAGAGACTTACATTAATGAATGAATGACTACTAAATTCAGGTCTAGCCACTCAACTAGTTTTATATGCATCTAAGTTTACAATCATTTAGTTCCTATCTTATCTAGTTCAGATCAGGAAATATCAAGTGCTTTGCGTATATGACCTGGGCAAGAGCCCCTTAGACTTGTGTTTGTGTTGTATCTTTTGTCTAATATACTTCATTTGGTCCATGCCCCAAGCCAAGGGCACCCTCTAGGAAAATCTAAATTTAATAATTCTTGTTCTGATTTAAAACTATTATAATCTTGCCTGTACCAAACCAATAAAATTAAGATACAAAAGTCTCAAACCTATACAGGGTTGTTAAGATCAAAAGAGATAATAATACATGAGGTAACAAGAAATATTAAAAAGAAGTCAAAAGACTGAAAAAAATAGATATAAAGTATTTCATAACAAAAACAACTGATCTGAAAAATAAATCAAGGAGAAAATGTTAAACTTTAAAAGTGTTATATTATATAAATGCTATTGCTAATATTATTATTAGCTAACAATGTGACAATTTCACTCATCTCTTCTCTACCTTGAGTGGAGGCAACATGCCCCTCACATGGTTAAGAAATACTATTAAATCTTTTTAAGACCAAGCTAAGAATGCATATTTTTATTTGTCTTTCCAACTTTTATCTTTCTCTCAGATCACTAGGGCCAGGTTGTGTGTAAATGGAATTAGCTCTAGCCCATTCATAGTCAAAACTCTACTCACCAAAGATAATATCATCCCCACCCCCCTTAGTGGGGAGGGGAGATGAGTTACCCACACGTGACAATAAGTAACAAATCAAGAACAAGGGCCTGCCCTTTGGGCAGTCCAAATCAGTGTAGAGGCTGCCATTTGTCCACTTGAATTAGAGGTGGACCTACAGGAAGTGAGGAGAGACACTATCTCTTCAAGTATGTTGGTTACTTCCTGTTGGGGCAGTTCCCACTTTGAACTTGGTGCTGAAGGATCTCATCTGAGACCTCAGGAGGCTTCTACTCTGAATGGTCACGTGGGTAAGTTAGGCTGATTTCCTTGGCCTACCTCGGCATTTCCCAGACTCTCTACCTTAAGTAGGCTTCTTGCCTCCCTAATTGCTAAGGCCTTGCGGTGTGTAATCTAGTTTAATTAGCCTTTTAACCCTCTCTCTGTCCCGGCCCCTGCAGGCCTGGTCTAGCCTCTCCCTCTCTATTTCCCTTGCCTTCTACCTTCCTAATTGTAAATAAACTACCTTAAACCAGATCCTGACTTGGGTCTATTTTAAATTTGGAATCAATCTGAATTATTGATTCCTGGCAGCTACAGCTTAAATATATATCTATATAATACCTAAAATCTCCCTCTTACAGTTGTACAAACGTGACCTCTCCCAACACTCCCTTTTTTGGAGGGGACAAATTTTTTTCTGCATCAAGCTCTTATTACAAGTACGTTAGAGCTAATGTTACCTCTGGCAGCAAAATCAAAGCCAGTTATTAAGGAGCCAGAAAACTATAGTCATTAAGGACAAGACTATTTCCCTTTTTAGCATTCTTTGTTTTCTTCCAGAAATCACACACACTGATTATGTCTGATTTTTCTGACGATAAATACAAGCTGCATATATATGAAATGATGATAAGGATTTTAAGTGGCAACAGCAAACCCATCATGTAACACTGGCATCCAGTAACATGCAAGCTCTAGTATTAGAAAACTAGATAAGCAACAAAATGGTACAAGTAGAGATTAGAATCTATCTTCAAGTAAGACACACAAGGAGGAAAAACATGGGCCTGTTGTGATGGTGTCAGAGTATGCTGGAGTGAAAAGTAGTGACTATAACTTTAGCAGGTCTTGGGGCAGAATCTGCTATATGCTACAAAGAATTACTTTTGATGCATTGTTCATTTTGACACCTTTTCATTCATTTAATTTTTAGTTTTTACTTTATTAGCTATACTGATGTGCTAATGGCAAAGTTCTTCTAAATGTTTTTTTGTCTTCATTCTTTTATAACTTCAGAAAATCAAGTGGTCACCAACTAAGGATAAGAATATAGGAAGATGTTTTCATTGACAGATTTCAAGGGCATTAATTCAGGTAAATGTATTATTTTGAAAGGGTCTGCTAGTCTTGAAAATGAAATGTGTTCACAGTTACTTGCTAGAACAATCAACTCTGGAACTTGCATTGTTATACAACACATGGACTCTTCTGGAATCCCGACTCCAACTCCAGTAATGAATGTACTTTTAATTTTTCTGAGATCCTCAATACCTTTGGTGTATTCTATTTGATACTGTAAACAACTTATTTTTGCTATGCCTGGTGAGGAAAAGAAATGTTGCCCCCTCATGAGTACTTATGATTAAGTTATTTATTTTTTATTATTTGTAAGTTATTGCTTATTATATGCACAATCATAGAAATCATATAATCAATGTTGGAAGGGATCTCAGTAGCCATCTAATTCTCTTGATCAATTATTATTCAGTTTCAGAGGTCAAATCTAAACTCACATCTTCCTGATTCATGGAGCATTCTATTTACTGAGTCATCTAGTTACCCAGAAGGCAAATACATTAAGCAGCATGCCAGGGGTCACACAAAAAAATGTCTGAGGCCAGATCTGAACTCAAGTCTTCTGACTCCATACCCAGCAGCACTCTATCTACTGATCTGTCCACCATTTAATTTAGTCCAAAAGGAGTCTTGACTGTAATATGCCTAAGTATCTAAAAACTAAAAGCCCCCGTTTAAAAATCTCCATGGCTGGGCAACTCACTACCCATCAAGGGAGTCCACTGACTTTTTAGGTAGCTCTAGTTGTTAGTATTTTCCAGCAATCTAGTCTAAACTGACCTCTTTGCCACTTACTTATTACTTCCTGTTCTGCCTTTTGGAGCCAAATAAAACAAGTTTAATTTCATCTTCAAGAAATAGCCCTTTCAGGGGGCAGCTGGGTGGCTCAGTGGATTGAGAGTCAGGCTCAGAGGATGGGAGGTCCTAAGTTCAAATCTGGCCTCAGACACTTCCTAGCTGTGTGACCCTGGGTAAGTCACTTAACCCCCATTGCCTAGCCCTTACCACTCTTCTGCCTTGGAACCAATACACAGTATTGATTCCAAGAAGGAAGATAAGGGTTTTAAAAAAAAGAAAGAAAGAAACAGCCCTTTCAAATACTTAATGACTATTAAAGCCCCTTGAGTGTTCTCTTCTCTAAGCTAAATAACCTAAAAGGCTACCAACTGATAGTTATATTATAGGAACTCAAGGTTTTTCAATATACTGGTTTGTTTGTCTTTTTTTACCAGTTTTTCAATAATCTTTTTTTCTTAAAGATATTTTAATTTCTCCAATTACATGTAACGACAATTTTCAACATACATTTTCCAAAATTATAAGATCTAAACTTCTCCTTCCTCCCTTCTCTCCCCTCCCACCCACAGAGATGATAAGCAATTTGATCTAGGTTACACATGTATTATCATGCAAAAAATATTTCCATTTTGGTCACTTTGAAAAAGAACACTCATATAAAATTGAAACCCTAAAATAAAGATACAAATAAAACTAAAGTGATAAAATAGTATGCTTTGATCTACATTCCAACCCCTTAAGTTCTTTTTCTGTGGTGGATAGTATTCTTTGTCCTAAGTCCTTCAGAATTGTCCTGGATCATTATAGTGCTGACAGTAGCCAAGTCTTTCACATTGATCATCATACAATATTGCTGTTACTGTGTACAATGTTCTCCTGGTTCTGCTTATTTCACTATGGATATATTTGTTCAGCCATTCTCCAACTGATAGATATCGCCTTAATTTCCAATTCTTTGTTTGACAACACAAAAAGAGCTGCTAGAAATATTTTTTTTACAAGTAGATTCTTTCCTCTTGTTTACGATCTCTTTGGGATACAGACCCAATAGTGGTATTACCGGATCAAAGGGTACGCACAGTTTTATACCCCTTTAGACATAGTTCCAAATTGTCCTACAGAATATTTAGATCACAACTACCAACAATGCAATACTGTCCCAATTTTGCCATATTGCCTCCAAAATTTATCACTTTCTTTATTGTCATATTAGCCAATCTGATAGGTATGAGGTGGTATCTCAGAGTTATTTTAATTTACATTTCTCTAATCAAGAGTGATTCAAAACTTTTTTATATGATTATTTTTTCATTTTCATTTTTTAATTTAAAAATTTTTATTTTGAATATTTTCCCATAGTTGCATGTTTCATGTTCTTTCCCTCTCCCCCAAACCTCCTAACCTTACTTAGCCGATGCACAATTCCCCTGGGTTTTACATGTATCATTAATTAAGACCTAATTCCATATAATTGATAGTTGGACTAGAGTTATTGTTTAGTGTCTACATCCCCAAAAACATCCCCATTCGCCCATGTGTTCAAGCAGTTGTTTTTCTTCTGTGTTTCCACTCCCATAGTTCTTCTCTGAATGTGGCTAGTTTTCTTTCTCATAAGTCCTTCGGCCTTGCTCTGGATTCTTGCATTGCTGCTAGTAGAGAACTCCGTTATGTTTGATTGTACTACAGTGTATCAGTCTCTGTGTACAATGTTCTCCTGGATCTGCTCCTTTCACTTTGCATTCATTCCTGGAGGTCTTTTCAGTTCACATGGAATTCCTCTAGTTCATTATTTTTTACAGCACAATAGTATCACCAACAGATACCACAATTTGTTCAACCATTCTCCAATCGAAGGATATTCTCTCATTTTCCAATTTTTTGCCACTACAAAGAGGGTGGCTATAAGTATTTTTGAACAGGTCTTTTTCCTTATGATTTCTTTGGGGTATAAACCCAGCAGTGATATGGCTGGATCAAAGGGCAGGCAATCTTTTAGTGCTCTTTGGGCATAGTTCCAAATTGCCATCCAGAATGGTTGGATCAATTCACAACTCCACCAGCAACGAATTAATGTTCCAATTTTGCTACATCCCCTCCAACATTCATTACTTTCCTTTGCTGTCATTTTAGCCAATCTGCTAGGTGTGAGGTGATACCTTAGAGTTGTTTTGATTTCCGTTTCTCTAATTATTTGAGATTTAGAACACTTTCTCATGTGCTTATTGATAGTTTTAATTTCTTCATCTGAAAATTGCCTATTCATGTCCCTTTATTGATTGGGGGATGGCTTGATTTTTTGTACAATAGATTTAGCTCCTTATAAATTTGAGTAATTAAGACGTTTGTCAGAGGTTTTTGTTATAAAGATTTTTTTCACAATTTGTTACTTCCCTTCTAAGTTTGATTGCATTGGTTTGTTTGTACAAAACCTTTTTAATTTAATGTAATCAAAATTATATATTGTACATTTTATAATTTTTTTCTAACTGTTGCTTGGTCATAAAATGTTTCCTTCCCAAAGATATGACAAGAATATTATTCTATGTTGACCTAATTAACTTATAGTTTCCTTCTTTATATTAAAGTAATTCACCCATTCTGAATTTATCTTGGTGTACGGTGTGAGATGTTGATCTAAACCTAATCTCTCCCATACTGTTTTCCTATTTTCCCAGCAGTTTTTGTTAAATATTGGATTTTTGTCCCAAAAGCTGGGATCTTTGGGTTTATCTTAGACTGTCTTCCTGAGGTCACTTACCCCAAGTCTATTCCACTGATCCTCCCTTCTCTCTCTTAGCCAATGCCATATTGTTTTGATGACCACTGCTTTGTAGTACAATTTAAGATCTGGTACTACTAGGCCCGCATCCTTCACAATTTTTTTCATTATTTCCCTTGATATTCTTGGTCTTTTGTTCTTCCAAATGAACTTTGTTATACTTTTTTTTCTAATTCAGTAAAAAAAGTTTCTTGTTAAGTTGATAGGTATAGCACTAAATAAGTAAATTAATTTAGATAGGCTTGTCATTTTTATTATGTTAGCTTGCTTATCCTACCCATGAGCAATTAATATTTTTCCAATTATTTAGATCTACTTTTAATTATGTGAAGTGTTTTTTAGTTGTGTTCGTATAATTCCTGTATTTGTCTTGGCAGATAGATTCCTAAGTATTTTATATTGTCTAGGGTGATTTTTAATGGAATTTCTCTTTCTAATTCTTGCTGCTGAGATGTGTTGGAAATATATAGAAATGCTGATGATTTATGTGCATTTATTTTGTACCCTGCAATTTTGCTAAAGTTGCTGATTATTTCCACTAGCTTTTTAATTGATTCTCTAGGATTCTTTAAGTAGACCATCATACATCTGCAAAGAGTAATAACTTGGTCTCCTCACTGCCTATGTTAATACCTTCAATTTCTTTTTCTTCTCTAATTGCTATTGCTAGTGTTTCTAGTACAATGTTAAATAATAGAGGTGATAATGGGCATCCTTGTTTCACTCCTGATCTTATTGGGAAGGCTTCTAATTTATCCCCTTTGCAGATGATACTTGCTGATGGTTTTAAATATATACTGCTTATTATTTTTAGGAAAGGCCCTCCTATTTCTATGCTTTCTAGTGTTTTCAAAAGAAATGAATGTTGTGTTTTGCCAAAGGCTTTTTTGGCATCTATTGAGATAATCATGTGATATTTGTTGGTTTGCTTATTGATATGGCTAATTATATGGATGGTTTTCCTAATATTGAACCATTCTTGCATTCCTGGTATAAATCCCACCTGATCATAATGAATAACCCTCATGATCACTTGCTGGAGTCTTTTTGCTAGTATTCTATTTAAGACGTTTGCATCTATTTTCATTAAGGAGATAGGTCTGTAGTTTTCTCTGTTTTTCACCTGCCTGGCTTTGGAATCAGTACCATATTTGTATCGTAAAAGGAATTTGGTAAAACTCTGTCTTTGCTTATTATGTTGAATAGTTTATATATTATTGGGATTAATTGTTCTTTGAATGTTTGATAGAATTCACTTGTGAATCCATCACGCCCTGGGGATTTTTTCTCAGGGAGCTCTTTGATGGCTTGTTCAATTTCTTTTTCTGATATGAGAATTTTTAAGTATTCTATTTCTTCTTCTGTTAATCTAGACAATTTATATTTTTGTAAATATTCATCCATATCATATATAGATTACCATATTTATTGCCATATAATTGGGCAAAATAGTTTCTAATCATTGCCTTAATTTCCTCTTCATTAGAGCTGAGGTTTCCCTTTTCCTCTTTGATACTGTAAATTTGATTTTCGTCTTTCCTTTTCTTAATAGACTAACCAGTATTTTATCTATTTTGTTTTTTCGAAGTATCAGCTTCTAGTCATTTATTAATTCAATCATTCTTTTATTTTCAATTTTATTAGTTTCTCCTTTAATTTTTAGGATTTCTAATTTAGTTTTCATCTGGGAATTTTTCATTTGTTTGTTTTCTAGTTTTTTAATTGCATTGACCTCAGCCCTCCCTAATTTGTTAATATATGCACTCAAGAATATAAATTTCCCCCTGAGTACTGCTTTGGCTGCACCCCATAGATTTTAGTATTATGTCTCATCACTGTCATTCTCTTCAATAAAATTATTATTTCTATGATTTGTTCTTTAGCCAATTTTGGTAAATCATATTTAATTTCCAATTAGTTTTTGGTTTGCCTCTCCATGTACCCTTGCTATAATTATTATTTTTAGTGCATTATGATCTGAAAAGGTTGCATTTATTTTTTCTGCTTTTTTGCATCTGTTTAACATGTTTTTATGCCTTAGTACATGGTCAATCTTTGTGAATGTACCATGTGCAGCTGAAAAGAAGGTGTATTCCTTTTTGTCCCTATTTATTTTTCTCCATATATCTATTATCTCCAATTTTTCCAAGATTTCATTCGAATCTCTTATCAAGATATGATAAAGGGAAGTTCAGTTCTCCCCCTAGTGTAGTTTTACTATCTATTTCCTCCTTCAATTCTACTAATTTCTCCTTTAGAAATTTGGATTCTATGGTACATACATGTTGAATACTAATATTTCCTCATTGTCTATACTGCCTTTTATCAGGATGTAATTACTTTCCCTATCTCTTTTAACGATCTATTTTTACTTTGGCTTTGTCAGATATCATGATTGCAACTCCTGCCTTCTTTTTCTCGGTTGATGCCTAATAGATTTTGTTCCAGCCTTTTACCTTTACCCTGTGTGTGTCTACATGTCTCATGTGTGTTTCTTATAGACAACATACAGTAGGATTTTGGCTTCTCATCCACTATTTGGATTAGATTAAATAAATTATACTTAATAATCTATTTACAAATAAATAAAGTATAAAATATAAGTATAAAATTAAATTAAATATAAATATGAAAATTTAAAAATACATATAAAAATAAAAATGAATAAATTAAATAGCAATAAATAATGCCATTTGCTTCCATTTTATGGGTGAGTTTATCCCATTCACATTCAGAGTTATAATTTCCACCTGTATATTCCCCAACATTTTGTTTTCCTCTCCTTGTCCTGCCCTTTCTTCTTTCGCTATTTCCTTCTACACCAGTGTTTTGTTTTTAATCAGTCCCCCTAATCCTCACCCTTATTTTATTACCCTTTCTTCCTCCCTCCCTCCTTATTCTGCTCTTATTTTACTTTAAGGTTTTTTAAGCTACCTCCTACACTCTCCCTCCCTAGTATTGCTTCCCTCCCCACCAGTCCGTTTGTTACCCTTCTACTTCTTAATAGGGCACAAATCAATTCTCTGCCCCAATGGATCTGATTGTTCTTTCCTCTTTGAGTCAACTTCAATGCACATAAGAATTAAGTATTTCTTGTCTCCAACCTCTTCACCTTTCCAATGTATTGGCCTTTTACCCACTCCCACCATGCACTTCTTTATGAAGTATAAATTTACCCCATTTTGTCTCTTTTCCCATTTCTCTTAATATTATCCTCTTTTTTTACCTCTAGTTTTATATATATTTATACATACATATTTATATCTTGACATTTCATCCTATACAGTTTGTCACTGTTCCCTCTAAGTATACTTCTTCTAGCTACCCTGTTGATGATAACAATTTTTAAGAGTTACCAACATCATCTTTTCTTATAGGAATACAAATCATTTTAACTTATAGGGTCCGTTAAAAAAAAGTTTTTGTTTTTTGTTTCCCCTACCCCCCCATTACCTTTTAATGATTCTCTTGAGTTCTGTGTTTGGACATCAAAATTTCTGTTTAAGTCTGGTCTTTTCTCTATGAATGCTTGGAAGTCTTCTATTTTATTAAATGACCACACTTTCCCCTGCAAGAATAATATAGTCAGTTTTGCTGGGTAGTTGATTCTTGGTTGTAGACCAAGTTCCCTTGCTTTCCAGAATATCATATTCCATGACTTCCAGTCCTTCAGTGTAGATACAGCCAGATCCTATGTTATCTTGATTGTGGTTCCATGGTATGTGAATGACTTCTTCTTAGCAATTTGTAATATTTTTGCCTTGGTCTGGTAGTTCTTGAATTTAGCTATAACATTCCTGGGAGTTGTCAATTGAGAATTAAATGTAGGAGGTGTTCTGTGGATTCTTTCAATCTCTACTTTTCCCTCTTATTCGAGAATGTCGGGGCAGTTTTCTTGGATAATTTCCTGTAGGATGATGTCCAGACTTTTCCATTTGTCATGATCTTCCAGTAGTCCAATAATTCTTAAATTGTCTCTCCTGGATCTGTTTTCAAGGTCTGATGTTAGGTGGTTCATATTTTCCTCAATTTTTTCATTCTTTTGATTTTGTTTTATAGATTCTTGCTGCCTTGTAAAGTCATTTGCTTCTAGTTGTTGGATTCTAGTTTCTGAAGACTGAATTTCATCCTTGGCTTTTTGGTCATCCTCCTTCTGGTCTGATTTTCTTTATAGGTCATCTTTCACCTTCTTTGCCTCATTTTCAAGCTGGTCAATTTCGGCTTTCAAGACACTATTTTCTTGTTTTAGTTCATGTATTTCCTTTTTCCAATTGTCTTCAGCCTCTCTTAATTGTTTTTTGAATTGTATTTTGAAATCTTCCAAAGCCTGTGTCCAATTCACTGGAGTTTTTGTTTTCGCTTGATGTTCCTTCGTCCTTCTTTATTCCATTTGTTTTTTGTTCATTACCTGGATAGAAGCTGTCAACTGCAATTTTTTTTTCTGTTGTTTACTTGTATTTTTTCCTTCTTTCCACCCTGTAAGTGGCTGTAATTTTGCTCCTCTCATTATTTGCTGGATCTGTGGGTGTGTAGGTGTTTATAGCTACTTTCAGTGCAGTCCATGGGGAAAGGGTGTAGGAGCTTCCCTGCCCTCAGAAGACTTTCTATCTTACTTATTGATACTAAGCCAGGGTGGAGTTGATCTACAGAGCTGGATGTGCCCTGAGGCCAAAACCTTGAGTGGGGGAGGAGCAAGATGTAGTGTTTTGGCTGTGACCAGGCTGCCCTCTCTGTTCTTCTCCTCCAACTGTCTCCCTGCTGTCTGTGTTTAATGCCCTGAAATTGGTATAGCTATGCCAGCAAGGCACTCCCTTCTGGACTAGTGCCCTTGCCTGCCCAGAGATTCCAGGAGCTGCTAGAGACTCAGCACAGCAGGTAGGGTAGTGGTCCTGGGATCCTCCCTCTTCCCTTTCCTTGAACCTGACAGTCCAAGAATTCAGGCTTTTTTTCGGGCAAACCTCCTATGTTGACTTTCTGTCCCCTCGAAGGACTTTGTTTTTGATTGATGTGGAAGGATCCTCAGAGGTCTGGAGTTTTGCTGTGTCTAAGTTGCCATCTTCCCAGAATTCCTCCAGTTTATTTCCTTCTAATCTTGGTTTCATTAGTTTTGTTCGTAATAAAGCCTTTTAAATTTAATATAATCGAAATTAATCATTTTACATCTTGTAATGTTTTCTATCTCATCAGGTCACAAATTCTTCCCTTTTCCATAGATCTGTTCCCCTAATTTACTTATAGTAGCATATTTTATGTCTCAATCATATAGACATTTTGACCATGCGTACAGTTTGAGATGTGATGCTGCTAAGCTACCTTCCTTCATTTTTTTTTCATTAATTCCCATGAGATTCTTTGATCTTTTTGTTCTTCTAGTTCTATAAAATGATTTTTCGTAGTTTGATTGGCATGGCACTGAATAAAGTTAATTTAGGTAGAATTGTCATTTTTATTATATTAGCTCAGCCTACCCATGAGCAAATTATATTTTTCCAATTGTTTAGATCTGACTTTGTGTGAAAAATGTTTTGTAATTGTGTTCATATAATTCCAGTAGTTGTCTTGGAAAGTAGAGTCCTAGGTATTTTATATTCTTTATTTTATTTTAAATAGAATTTCTCATCCTATCTATTGCTACTGGACTTTGTGGCTAATTTATAGAAATGCTGATGACTTATATGGTTTATTTTGTACCCTGAAATTTTGGTAAATTTATTATTTCAACTTGTTTTTTAGTTGATTCTTTAGGATTCTCTATCTGCAAAGAGTGTTAATGTAGTTTCCTCATTACCTACTTTAATTCCTTCAATTTCTTCTCCTTCTAGCATTTCTGGTACAATATTGAATAATAATGGTAACAACAGGCATCCTTGCTTCACTCCTGATCTTATTAGTTTATAAGTTTCTAACTTATCCTCATTGCAAATGATACATGCTGATGGTTCTAGAAAACTACTTCCCATTTTATGGAAAGGCCCATTTATTCTTATGCTTTCAAATGTTTTTTGATAGGAATGGGTATTGTATTTTGTCAATTTTATGCACCTACTGAGATAAACGTGTGATTTCTATTAGTTTTACTATTGATATGGTCATATGCTGATAGTTTTCCTAATATTAAACCAGCCCTGCATTACTGGTATGAATCCCACTTGGTCATAATGAATGACCCTTGTGATATATTGCTGTAATCTCCTTGAGAGTATTTTATTTAAGATTTTTGCATCAATATTTGCTAAGAAAATTGGTCTCTAATTTTAGCTTTCTGTTTTTGCTCTTCTTGGCTTAGGTATCAACACTATATTTGTGTCATAAAAAGAATTTCATAGGGCTTCTTTTTGGTCTATTTTCCTGAATAGTTTATATAGTATTTTCATTGCCCTTCTTAAATGAAAGCACCCCAAACTGAACACATTACTTCAGAATACATTTTATATTTCTCCCTGCTGAATTTCATCTTTTCTCAATCCAATGCTTAGCTTGTCAAGACCCTTTTGGATGCTGATTCTGTCATATGATGTATTAGGTATTCTTTCTACTTTTGTGTTATCCACAAATTTGATGAACTTCTCATTTATGCTTTTATCCAAATCAATAATAAAAATATTCACAAAATAGGACCAAGCAAAGATCCTTAAGTTATTGCTCTTATAGATCTCCAGTCACATAGACACTGAATCATCAACAATTACTCTTGGAACAATCTTTTTTCCTTAATGATTAACTCCTATCCTGGTCATATCCCTCTAGTGACTCTGAGTCCCCAGTTATCATTCAAACCCCATTTTTCTCATCCCTGTTTCCTGATTCCTTATTCCCATTCCCTTCAACAATCCCCCCACTGTCCCACTCCAAAGTTACTCACTCCATCTATTATGCTTTCTGGAATGTTTGCTTTATAAACAACAAATTTGCTTTTATCTCAAATCTTTTCCTTTTCCAATCCTTCCATCTTCTGACTCTCAGGAAGACCTGGCTTCCTCCTGATGACACAGACTCCCTTTCCAGCACTGGCTACATATTTAGAGTGTAGCTGATTCCTCTCCAAATTCACTTGTTAGAGTGGGGGAATTATAATACTCCTGGTTTCTCATTTCCACTTCCATGTTCTCTCCCTATTTCCACCATTCAATAATCTTTTTGCTCAATCTGTATGTTCCACAAATTTCACAAATTCTGTGAAACACTAATCTTAAAGAATTTGGTGGGAGCAGCTGGGTAGCTCAGTGGATTGAGAACCAGGCCTAGAGATGGGAGGTCCTAGGTTCAAATCTGGCCTCAGACACTTCCCAGCTGTGTGACCCTGGACAAGTCACTTAAGCCCCACTGTCTAGCCTTTACCACTCTTCTGCCTTGGTGTCAATACACAGTATTGACTTCAAGACGGAAGGTAAGGGTTTATTAAAAAAAAAAAAAAATTTGGTGTCATGGCTCCTAGGTTCCTAGTCTCATAATAGGGACCTTCAAGAGCTATAATGACATTCTTTCCAACACCATAACTTGCAATCCCTTATGAAAAGGAATTCTTTATTCTCTTTGTCTATGTTGAGTTAATCAACCAAAAACTTAAAAACACTCCTACTTAACACTAAGTAAGGGAGTTCACAGTCACTTACTTGGAGAGCTCCACCCTTTTAACTCAGTCAGAAAATTGTGAATCCTTTGATAAGAGTTTACACCTTGAGAGGATGAGAAGTATGGATCCCAAACTTGTGAATCTTATTGACACTTTCAGATGTCTTTGATAAGAGCTGACACCTTCAAAGGATGAGAAGTGTGAATCCCATAGACACTGCCCCCTGGGCAATGCTAAACAATTTAGAAACTGTGATTGGCCCCTGTGAAGAGGGGCAGGGACAAGAAGTTACCATAACAGCAAGCCCAAAACTCCCTCAGAAGAGATTGTTTTTGAGAAGATAGTCTGAAGAGATTGTCTTCTGGAGATAGTCTTCTGACTGGGGAGAATCTTTGCTGGAGACTGTGGCTTAGATTGTGGGCTTGGAGCTCAGCTTCAACTTTGACTCTAACTCTTGGATTACTTCATTAGGTGACTAAAAGGCTGACTCCTTTCCTAGCTTCTTGGAGGAGCCTTGTGGTTACTTACTACAAGTTTTCCTGGTTGAGAGCTAATTAATCTCTTCCTGGATTAAGGAGACCTGGAGCAAAACATTTAGGTTGATAGGATAGAGAACTTCTCTATCCCCCTCACATTTCTCTTTATTGTTTCTTCTCTATTTGTAAATATTTGTAAATAAATTTCTGATTCAAGATATAATAAATACTGGCGACCACATAATTTCATATAATCATTGTCCAATCATTAATTTTAATCTTTACAACCTCTATCTATTCATTTGATTTACTCCTTCCACCCAACTTTAGCCACTCAAAGGTGGTCATATCTTCCATCATTTCATTACCCATAAATACACTTCCAAGTTTTATTAACTCTGAAACTTTATTGTGATTATAATTCATTGTCCTTCAACCTCTTCCTCAACCCCAAAACCTGTTATTTGTTCACACTGTGACCTCTAATCCCTTCACCCTTTGATTATTTCCCTGGGCTATTCAGACTGTAACAGCAACACCTTCCTCCTTTCCCCAATTTGATATGTTGATAAACCAAAACAATTATACACTGTTTTCTTCTCAAGTCTCTTGCCCCTTATCCTATTATTCTCTTGCTTGCTAAATCTTAGCATTAGCTCATTCCCACTGCCCCCTGTCTTTGTTCCTACACATGTGCTGCTGAATAAGACACAAAGCTGTGCTGATTGGCTCCACTACAAATTTATGTTATATTACTTTAATTGAGCCCTCATTGCTTCAAGGAAATCATTTTACACTTCCCTAACTGGTTCACTTCCCACTCACAACAGTAGCTCCCCCAAACCTTTTCATCCCTCCTCAAACATCCGTTCACCCCATATGGAGGCTATTCACCAAGTGCTCAATCTTCTTCCCTCCTACTTACATCACCAAAATAGTCTTTGCCTCTAGCTCCTCTTTAGCCCATCCCACATAAAAAGGTGCCCTTTTCCCTTGCCAAAGCAAACCCCTTTACTTTGCAAGAAGTATCCTATTCCATCATGTCTTCTTCAGAAGACTGTCTTCTCTATCATCCTCACATTCTAATTTTTTCTCTTCTACTGGCTATTTTCACCACACTATAAAACAATTATGAATTATTTAAACTATATCTAGTTTTAAAGGAAGGAAAAAAAAAGACAAGCATGGTCTGCCTGATATTTAATATAAAGGGATAAAGAGGAACAAAAGTGTATATAGGAGAACAAGTGATTACAGATTCACTTTAGTATCTTTTTAAAATAAGAAAAGCAGTATAATGAAGAATTCAATCAAAAGGAATATTTATATATATTCCATGTATATTCCAAAATATATATATTCCATGAAAATAAGAGAAAAAAAATTAAGAAAAAAAATCAACCTATATAAAGAAAGTTATTCCTTTAGGAAAAGTTGAAATAGTTAAATTGTAACTAGTTTCTTATAATTAAAAAAATTATCCTCATATCTGTCTAGGCATGAAAAATGGTTAATGACTATCTAACAAATGAGATTTTTTTACTTCTGCATCTACAGAAAGGTATCATAGTTGCAATGCTCCTGTTCTACCCATTTCCTCTGTCTCATTTTAAATTCTCTGGTCCCTAATTTTAATCCTTACTTTAAAAAGTAGGTACCCTTTTAAAAGTTAGTCATTATGAATAGATTGGATTAATTCTCAAAGAAAGAAGACATTCAAAAAAACCATACTCCAAATAGGCATATGGTCACACTGGATTACAGGAATATCTGCTCCTTAATAACTAACAGGAATATCTGCCTAAATAACTAACCCAGCAAGTACTGACATTTTTATCTACTTTCACAAAAATGCAACTAAAAATCATGTCTTTACAGTACTTTAAAAAGTATGTAATTTATAAGTAGAGATCATATACCATCTCTTGAAAGATTTAAATAATCCTTTTCTCATGTTAGTCTTATAATTGAGTTTGTAAATGCAACTATCAAATACTTAGGATATATTCTATTATAATAAGTGCCATATGAATCTTTAAATTGTTTTGCTGTACTTGAATTCTGTTGCAACAAATAAATTCTGCACACAATCTATGTAGGTCACAAGCTTGGGCTTAGAAATCTATTATACAAAGGTTGCTATGAAAGATTATTAAAATTAGATAATAATTTGACAACTAAAAGTATACAAATAGGCTTTAGTTTAATGAAGAATATTTGAATAGTACAAATTAGTGACTTGTGTATACTATGTACCAGAAGTCTCTACCGTCTCAATCTCTGGTTGGATGAATATGGAATATTTTGGCTACCCATATATATCAGAAAATGATTACTATTGAATTACAAATAAATCTACTGATCAAAGAACAGACTTCCAGGCTTTTAGTGATGGTAACATTTCAATCTAAATATACAGCACTCACTCATAAGCCAAAATATGGAAATTATATATATAAAAATAAAACAGCATAGGCAACCGAGGGTAAAAATTTCTCTTTTATCTTACCAGATTGATCAATCGTCTCATTGCATGTTCATGAGAGCAAACACATTCACAGGGATCAAATCCACCTTCTGCCATGATTACCAAGGTTGATCAACAAAATTGTCTGTATCAGGAAGAGAAATTAAACAAAAAGAAAAATAAATTATAAGATAGTAGTACAAAAAGATTAATTTTAGAACAGCTTTTTTAGACTTCCTACTAGGTCTCACCTTATAAGCCCTTTCTTC
The DNA here is from genome assembly GCF_016433145.1 of Gracilinanus agilis. NCBI lineage: Eukaryota > Metazoa > Chordata > Mammalia > Didelphimorphia > Didelphidae > Gracilinanus > Gracilinanus agilis. The sequence goes on along the minus strand of NC_058135.1, from coordinate 176,239,158 downwards.
CACACAATAGTTCTCTCACATCACATCTCAGGAACCAATTATAGTTCCTTAATTTGTCTAGCACTACTCTGGGGGGCAGTGCTTGTGGGATCCACTTCTGGTCTTTGAGGGTGTGAACTTCCTTTTTTTAGTAAAAGATTCTTCAAGTGCCTGGTTGACTGTGTGAAAGGAGGGGCACTTCAAGTTCTTGATTAAGTTAAAATAAACTGAGGGAGTTAAAAATTCCCTTTCACAATAACAAAGAATACTTAGAAGACAATGTGCTATAGTATAAGATTGAAAATCTTACCCCCTCATGCTACCTAGTTAACTTCAGGTAAATCAGTTCCCTTAAAAAAGAAGTTGGGATTAGAGAAATTATTTCCTTTTTTTAAAATCTTTACCTTCCATCTTAGAATCAATACTATGCATTACTTCCAAGGCAGAAGGGCAGTAAGGGCTAGGCTATGGGGCCTTGCCCAAGGTCACACAGGAAGTATCTAAGGCCATATTTTGAACCCAAGACCTCCCATCTATAGGTCTGGTTCTCAATCTAATGCACCTTCCAACACTATGATATGAATAACTAATCTTTTGTTCTCTTGATCCCTGAATTCTATATCCTACCTCAAAAACCTATGGTACACAATATAATAAAAATACTACATAAACAAATTAACAGACTTAACATGAATCAAACTACCAAAAAATGATAACTTATAAAATAAGACAAATAAGATGAGAAAGTAGGAAAGGATGAAGAGTGCACCAGGCTTGTAAGGGAAAACCAGAAACAAAATTAAAACAAACTTATGATCTCAGTGGATACTAAACACAAAAACTTAAGTTACTGAGACAAGAACTGCTGGGAAAAGTGGGAAGCAGTTGGAAAGAAATTAGGTTGAAATAAATATTCCATTTGCCACAAGAAGTTCCAAATGGATACCTGGCCTGATAATTAAAAATTTAGGGGAAAAGAAAAAGGAAATAAATTTCAAAATAATGGCTAGCAGGAGAATTATTAATAATAAGAGATAGAGAAGGGAATTATTAGAGACAAATTAGAAAAAATATATTGCATAAAATGTTAAAGCTTTTACAATTAGCAAAATCAATTCAGATGTATACTATACTGCTGTGAACCTCTCTACCTTGGCCTCCCTCTGAAAACCAAAGGAGAATTTGCTGAGATTTTAGTCACATTAATGCAATTCTGTGCACTGCTCCAGTCCCTTACTTTAAATGTTTCAAATACATTTCTTGTAAGCCATATTTATTGCTGAATTCTGGTTGCTAATCTTTTCTGCTCTCCTTTTCTGTTTTATAGGTGAGTTCATCCAATTCATATTCATAGCTATATTTATTAATTATGTATTTCCATCATACTTTCCTTTTTCTTGTTTTCTGCCTTCTCTTTAAGAGTTTATTTTCCTTCACATCAATTCTTCCCTTAATCTATCCTCTCTTATTCCCTCATTTCCCCCAACTCCTTCTCTTATTTACCTAGTGGACAAAATATATTTCTGTTCCTGTATGAGTGTGGGTGTATATTCTTTTCTCCTCAAACCAATTAAGAGGACTGATGTCAAGTGTCACCTGCTTCTCTCTACTCCCCCACCTTATTGCATAGATTTCTACTTGCAGGTGCCATTTTTGAGATATTTCCCATTTTTCCTTTCCTTTACCTCTTTTCCAAAAGCATTTCTCCTCTTTTCCCTTTTCATTTTTCTTTTAAAATCAATAAAATGTAACCCAGTCAGTCTCAGGGTCTCTTAGCTCTGAAGAACATTTAGTTAGTCCTCAACATCATGTGAAGTAAAATATCAAGGAGATCTCCATTCTAGCTTTGATTCTACACACCTTAGTGTGAAAGGGAATTTTTTTTTATCTTAACTTAATCAAGTACTTGGAGTGCTCCACCATCTTAACTTAATCAGTCAGGAACCTGTGAATCCTTTTGATAAGGGTTCTTACTCTCTGAGGATGGGAGGTGGATCCTACAGACACTGCCCCAGTGTTAGGCAAATTGAAAGGCTGTGTGAATAGTTCCTGTGAAGTGGGAAAGAGACAGGAAGTGACATGGAGAAAACTGCTTTAAAAAGGCCAGCCTGGGCATTCATTCTCTAGCTCTACATTGGTGAGCTGGGCTGAAGGAAGACTTTTGGAAGCAATTACATTGTCCTAGACTCGTCCTTGACTGGAGCTTTCTAAGCCAGAGGCTTGCTGGGTGAGTGACTCAGGCTGAAGTAAGAGGGTAGTGTTGGTGGATTTCTGGCTGAAGACTCCACCAGGACTTCCATGTGGAGATCAGGACTTGAGGGAGCCATTGCCAGGGACTGAGCCAAACTTCACTGGATCAGCACTTAGGCAGGTAGGCTAGACAAGGCTCTGTATCCTTCCTACATTTCCCACTTTCAATATTCACCTTGTTGTAAATAAAAGCTGCTAACAGTCATTTTTGGCTTAAGGGCTAATATTTTATAAAAAGCAACCACAATCTCACTTTTATAAATCTCATATTGAGTCGAACCTAATTTTAATTCTTACACTAGGGGCGGGACACAGGACTCACAGAGTCTCGTGACTCTGGCATCAGCAAGTTTCCCAAACTTCTTCAATGGGCCAGAGCAACCTGGCCAGAGAGGGAGTATCTAGGAAATTTAAAAATGAAGTACCAGAAGGGGGCAGCTGGGTAGCTCAGTGGATTGAGAGCCAGGCCTAGAGACGGGAGGTCCTAGGTTCAAATCTGGCCTCAGACACTTCCCAGCTGTGTGACCCTGGGCAAGTCACTTAACCCCCATTGCTTACCCTTACCACTCTTCCACCAAGGAACTAATACACAGAAGTTAAGGGTTTAAAAAAAATATAAAAAAAAAAAAATGAAGTACCAGAAGGAGAGGGCCTCTCTTGATCTCTGGTAAGCCGCAGCTTAGCATTGAGGAGACCATGCTGGGCTAGAATTCAGGACCTGATTTTGCCTTTAAATTAGAAAGCTATTGAGAGAAATCCTCTTTTTCTCTCCCTCTCTCCCTGTTTTTCTTTTTCTCTCATCAATATCTCTCTTTACTAATAAACACGGTTTTATTAGTAATATCACTTTCACTTTTATGTTAACAATTGTGAACATTAATGGCTATGCTCAGTAGAGGAAAAAATGAAAGGCTTAGGAAGGTCTGTGAGGACAGTGAAGATGATTGAGGACACAGTTTCTAAGCTTGAAGGGTGGCTTGACATAATTGCAACCAGATAGCTAGAGGCATCAAGGCCTCAGATCATGTCAATGTCTGCTTTGTGCACTTTGTGCTTTGAGAACCTTAAGGGTCTTAGAATACAGGAATATAGCAGAGGGGAGCAGCTTACCTCTACTGACAAATTAAAAAAATGCTCTAAATCACTATTGATTAGAGAAGGGCAAATTAAATCTCTGACACATCACCTCCCACCTACTACAAAATCTATATATCCCAAAAAGACCTATAATGTACAAAAATATTTATAGCAGTTTTTTGGGGCAACAAAGAATTGGAAATGAGGGGGTGCTTATCAAATGGGGAACAGCTGAACAAGTTGTGGCATATGACTGTAATGGAACACTATTGTACTATAAGAAATAATGAGGAAGATGGTTTCAGAAAAACATGGCAAAATCTAAATGAACTGATGCAAAGTGAAGCAAGAAATCAGATCTTTGTGCACAGTAATAGCAATATTTTAATGATGATCAACTGTGGCTACTCCGATCAATCCAATGATATAAGACAACTCCAACTGACTCATGATGAAAATGCTATCTCCAGAGAGAGAACTGATGAGCTCTGAAGGTAAATCAAAATGTAACTTTCTTAAATTTTCTTTGTTTTTTTTTTGGCAGTATGAAAATATGAAAATGTTTTGCATGATTTGGTATCAAATAGATATCAAAATTACATCAACCGATATCAGTTTGTCATCTCAGTGGGTAGGGGAGAGGTGGAAAGGAGAGAATTTGGAACTCAAAAATTTAAATTAAAAGAATGTTAAATATAAATAAAAAATTTTCAAAGAAAACAAAAATAATAAGAAATTAAAATGCAAATACAAATGTCTAAAAATGGAAGAGATTAGTCAACATTTCTTGAAGATAGTTTAGTGTCCACATTTATTAAGTATCTATTTTATGTGCCAGGTAGGCATCAAAATATGAAGATGAAAATTAACTAGACCTTGCCCTGGAGCTGTGATGGTGATGGTGTGGCATGTGTGCTCCAGCAAGCTGGAGGGGGTTGCTCCCCTACCCCTCTCCACCTCCCCGAGAGCCTTTTTCACATGCCCCACCCCTCTACCCTGGCAGCCCAATGCAAGCACTCCCTCCCTCCGCTATCTGGGGTAATGTGAGGGGCTCGCAGACATCTTGAAAGTACAATTTGGGCACACAATCTCAAAAAGGTTTGCCAATGCTGCCCCTAGAGAGTAACTCACATTCTACTGGGCAAGACAATATGAATATATGTAAATGCATGCAAAATAAATACAAAAAATTCTTGGACTGGGAGAAAATGGAGGAAACTGGGATTCTCAGAGACAGAAATGAAGAGAGAATGGCTTATTAAAATGTTCTAGTGGGACTTTTTTAAAAAAACCTGTCACTTTAATTGTGACAAGAATAATGAAACAAGAATCTGGAGTTATGCGATAGGTTTAAAGTTCTTCCAAAATAGAGTAGAGGAAAAGGCTCTTCTGAGGAAAGAAGCAGTAGATTTTTAGGATCCCAAATGCTACTAGTAGAGACCATACAATTCTAACCATAGGAAGAGATGACTACTACTGACAGTCTGCAACTGAGCAGGACCAACATGGCCAAATATTGATCTAACACTGATGATGAGGAATTACACTATCATCATTGGGGATGGGATCCATGTAATAGCCAACTTCTGCCAAAGTTTCTCAGACTTGACAACCACTATCCAATTCTGGCAATTTATATGGGGACCAATAGTGCTACCAGCTGGAAAGTATTGCTAGGACAATAACCTGGGAATTCGCTGATTTATTCAACAAATATTTATGAGGCAAGAAGTATCACTGTGTGACAGATACCAGAATAAAAAAGTTTCTGCACTCTAAGATTTTGTGTTATATTGGTGGTGTACTTTAACCCAAGTAAATACAAAATACATATAAGACACAAAATAAATAATTTCTACAGGAGAGTTCACTGACAAGCACAAATCAGCCTTTGTCTAAAATGTTGTACTTAAATTTAGCAATTAAAGAATCAAAGAAAAACACAGAAAGGGAAAAGTGACATATATAGGCTACAATAATAAGTAGGGCCAATTTGAACATGTGTTCATTAAGGAAATTAATGTGCAATAAACCTAGAAAGGTAACCAATTTGTACCCAATCCTAAAGGCAAGAGAAGCTACTAGTTTATAAAGCTAGGAAGTGATAAAATAAGATGGTTGTTTCAAGATTATCATTTTGCAACTGGATAGGATCGTTTTGGTCAGAGAAAATTTGAAGCAAAACAACCAATCTTGTCCCAGAAATTCATTATTACAGTTATTAGATTAACAACAACAATAATAATAGGTGATAAGTCCTGCACTAAGGGAGGAGACAAATGTGAATTATATTAGCAAGTAAAAATGACAAGACTTGGCTAGCAAGTAAAGGGGAGGTGTGAGAGAAGAAAGAGCTCAGAATGACTGAGGTTGTGAACCTGGCTCAATGCATGGTCAGTGATCTTCTGAACAGAAAGACAATCATAAAGACACATATGGTATTTTTATCACTCCTCACTGAAGGTTTCAGAGGAATCAGGCAGATTTGTTTAATGTTACATTGATTTAAGAAAAAGAATATTAAAAAAAAGAATATAGACGTTAGAAGAGGGAATGCTAATATTGTCCTTATTATGACAAAATCATTATCACGGCTTCCATTTTTCTCTTTAAAAAAATTAATATATTTGTCCAGTCTTAAAGCCCTTTCCAGACTTACCTGAATGAAAACTTCCTTCTAAGAAAACAATGTTGAACCTAAACCCTTTCCTCTCTTTTCAAAAGTTTAACCACTTTTTAGGGGGCAGCTGGGTAGCTCAGTGGATTGAGAGTCAGGCCTAGAGACAGGAGGTCCTAGGTTCAAACCCAGCCTCAGCCACTTCCCAGCTGTGTGACCCTGGGCAAGTCACTTGACCCCCATTGCCCACCCTTACCAATCTTCCACCTATGAGACAATACACCGAAGTACAAGGGTTAAAAAAAAAAAAAGTTTAACCACTTTTGTTTAGAAAACTGGGTAAAAGGTCAAGAACCCATTCTAAGGTCCCAGAAATTAACCAGATTTAGACTAGGAACACCTTAATTTAGTTGAAAGTTATTGCCTCGCTTCACCCTTGAAAGGAATGAATGATTTATTTTATTTTCTAGGATTTAATATCATTTTAAGTGACTGTTTTGTTAGATGCACTTTTATTTCTATTAGGTAACCATTTGTTATATTGTGAAATTTTTCTTTATTTAGGAATACTATTGGTATTAAAACATTTTTTTAGCCAATTACATGTAATAACAAATTTCCACATAAGTTTTCCTAAATTATATGATCAAACTTATCTATCTCCTTTCTTTCCCTTCCCCCTCGGGGTGCTGGCAGGTGAGGAATACTATTAATTGTAACTCCCAAATGGCCTTAAGAGATTTTTAGAATGGAGAAAATGTAATGGAATTATGAAAGGTCTTTCCAGTAAGATCAAGTAAGTTGAAGATGCCCCTTCTTATCACCATGGATTTTTGGTTGATTTTTTAAAAAACTCTTACCTTCCATCTTAGAATCAATACTGTATATTAGTTCCAAGGCAGAAGAGTGGTAAGGATTAGGCAATGGGGGTTAAGTGACTTGCCCAGGGTCATGCAGCTAGGAAGTGTCTGTGGCCAGATTTGAACCCAGGACCTCCCATCTCTAGGCCTGGTTCTCAATCCACTGCGTCACCCAGCTGTGATTTAGCACAATACTAGAAATACTAGCTGTAGCATAAAATAAGAAAAAGAAATTAGGCAAATAAGCACAGGTAAAAATGACAAGATATAGCTAAATCTTCACAAATAATCAGCATTGCTATGTCTAATCAAGAAAACTCAGCAATAGCTAGAAAAGAAAAATTCTTTTCAAAATATCTACAGAAGTTTTACTAAAATAGAGCATATTACCAAGATTAACTCAGGGATTATATAAGTTTAACTATAAAACACTCAGATATAAAAATAGAATTGGAAGAACATTAATTGCTCATGGGTAGGCCAAGGCATTATCATAAAAATGGCAGTGCTACCCAATTTACTTATCCAGTGCTATACTAATCAAAATCCCAAAGAAATAAAAGGAAAAGAACCTATATGTACAGAGATGGCAGTTGGAAAATATGTATATTCACTCATTCTTAGTGGAACTGTTAATTGATCCAGTCATTCTAGAAAGCAATTGGGAACTATGTCCAGAAAGTTACTGAACTCCACATACCCTTAGACTCAGCTATACCACTAATTAGTCCTATAAGTCAAAAGAAAAAAAGAAGGAAAAGGCTCTAACCTGCCAAAGCAATGTCTTCCTATGGGTGAAATGTTAGACAAATTATAATATATGAAAATGATGCTATAAGAACTGATTAAATCAATGCAAGATGGCAGAAAACTACTGCAACCGAGATTGAATTGACAATAAATACTGTTGAATTCCGTCCTGTAGATTTCGGATTTAGATCATTATTTTCAGTTCTAGGTGTCTCATGTTACAAACATTAAACCCAGAGAAGGTGGGAGACCATGATATACAATGGTAAATTGAAGTAATTTGTTTGGTCAAGAGTAGATGATTTGTAATGTTTTCAAATAGTCAGTAAAGGTCTATTATTTAGAAGAGGAATTAGATTAGTTCTGTTTGGCTCTAGGGGTCAGATTTAGGAACAATGGTTAAAAATTGCAGAAAGGATGATTAAAGGCTTGAAACTGAGAAAAAAACTTCCTAATATGAATTGCCCTGAAGGGGAACAAGCTGCCTTTGAAGTAAGGTCTTCAAAAGGAGACTGGATAACAAGTTATTGGTGATGTTGTAGAGGGGATTCCTGGTTTGATAAGTGAATTCTGAGATCCTTAACTAAATTTGTGTATGATTTTAAAACTTTTTAACATCAAAACACGGTGAATCTGGAGCAGGTAGGTGGTACAGTGAATAGAGAACCATCAGGAGGATCTGGGTACAAATTTGACTTCAGCCACTTCCTAACTATGATCCTGGGCAAGTTACTTAATTCTGTTTTGCCTAGCCTTGCCCTTCTGTCTTAAGAGTTGTTACTAAGACAGAAGGGTAAGAGCTAAAAAAAAAACACAACTTTTTTTAAGTCTCTGAATTTGCAAGTTATTAACAAAAGGTCTTCAGCACTTATAAAAAGAGATCATATTGTATAGTATTACAGGTTTTAGAAATGGAAGAGACCTGGATCTTCCAACCATGTCCTTTTGTTTTTTACATGTGATTAAACAAAGATCCATGGAGTTTAAAAAACTTTTCCCCCAATGCCACCCAGGAAATAAGTGGCTAAGAGAGGATGCTATGGTTGTCAAGCTCTCCCAAACGAAAAAGCATGACTATTTGATTAACTAAAATAAGATTTTGAAAAATTAATTTTATGCTCTACACTGAAATATACCTATTTCACAGCAATTATTACCATTTTAATTAGTTATTAGTCTCCAGGTAAAAATGAGAAATTGTCTTTATCAATGATAGAACTTTCAAAAAACTATGCTATTTTAGATTTTTCGCAATACCAAGTTAACAATTTCAATTGTAGCATCACTAGTTTCTCTTAAAAAAAAAAAAAAGTGATGCTGTGGATGTGTTTTGGCTAAGAACCAAAATCTAATATTGAAGCATACAAACAGATGAGTATAAAAGAATAAAATGTAACCAATTCAACAAACATTTATTAAGTGCCTAATAGATGATTATTATCATATTACTGTGCTAAGCACTGGGGATACAAATAAGAAAAAGAAACACAGTCCCTGCCTTCTTGAAGTTTATCTAATGGGGGAAGACAACCCACAAAAGGAAGCTGGAAACTGGGGGAGGGGGTTAAGGATACTAGGGGATCCCCATTCATTCCACAGAGTTGAAACCAAGCAGAACTGCAGATGGAAAGTTGAGTGAACGGGAAGTCCAAATGCTGCCCTCTAAATACAGGAAGGCTTTGGGAGGACTTTAGTGCTCTAGCCTCCAACCTCTCCAATCAGAGATCAGAAGAGGTTGAGGAAAGGTGCTAAGTAACCAAAGAGGAGTCTGCAGAATGAGGATGGGATCTAGAATGGTCAATTTATCCTGGGAGCAGTGTCTTGTTCAGAAGAGTTGGAACCAAGCAGAGCTTCAAGTCACTGAGACATCAGAAGTCTGGTAGATGCCAATTCTCACTTCTTCTAATATCTTCCAGCCATCTTATAGTGTTTCTCTTCATACTGATTGATGAAGCCTTCATAGATTAAGTAACACTTATGCTGGCCCTTAAAGGATAGGTAAAAGGAATGGTAAAGGATGACAGGGAAATGGTAGTCTAGGCTTCAAGAATAACTTGAGTAAAGTTTAAGGTAGAAGAAAGAAGAAAGTGTTTGACCACCACATTTAAAGATTTACTTTGAATGGAATTCAAAATATCACTATTTTGTAATATTCAAAATTCAAGGAAGTCATGACTTTATTTGCCTTATAACACCAGTAACTATCTAAAATAAGTTGCAAAAATATTTATAGCAGCAATTTTTGTGGTGGCAAAGAATTGAAAACTAAGAAAATGCCCATCAATTGGAGAATGGCTGAACAAGTTGTGGCACATGTTTGCAATAGGATACTGTTGTATTTATTGATATGATAAGCAGGATGAATTCAGAAAACTCTGGAAAAACTTACATGAACTAATGCAAAGTGAAGTGAGCAGAACCAGGACACTATACATAGTAACAGAAATACTGTATGATGACCAACTGTGAATAACTATTCTCACCAATACAAAGATCCAAGACAATTTCAAAGGACTCACAATAAAAAATATTCTCCACACCTCTAGAGAAAGAATCAATGGAATCTGAAAGAAGATGGTTCTTTTGGTTTGTGTTTTCTTTCATGACATAACTAATATGTAAATAAGTTTTGCATGATTACACTTATAAATACCATCTCAGGGAAGAGAGGAAGGGTGAGAATTTGGGGCTTAAAACTTTAAAATTTAAAAAATTTTTTTAATTTAAAAAATGAATGCTAAAAATTTTTACATGTAATTGGGAAAAAATAGTATTTTTTTAAAGTTGCAAGATCAAACAAGACAACAGCAAGTGTATTTACCAGTAAATTTGGTTCATAACACCTTAAGATAGTTCTTATTTTTCTGCCCTGGTTGAAGCAACACAGTTTTTTATAAAAAGTCTGGTTGCTTTCTATCTGTACTATTTGAACTAAGTTCAGTCAAGCGACCAGTTTCACACCATTGCTTTAAAAAATATACTTTCTATATGTGTATGTGTATATACACATACACACACACACACACATATCTATATCTGTGCTCTGCAGCCACATGTGAGAAAAAAGGAAATGAAAAAATCAATATGAAAATAATCAACAAGGAACTTTCTCTGAAATAAGGTATTACATATATGAAATTAATATTTAGTAAAATCTAGCCCAGTTCTAAATAGTATTATCTCATTTTTTGCCATTAATAAATCATTATCTTTTCATAAAAATATTTTAAATATTTTGACTTTTCCTCAACTGGTTAAATTTCTCTATAAAATGAGGGCTTGAAGTCTTAGCAAGCAACATAATTGAAATAGTCCTAGAGAAAAAAAAATCATGGAATATCTTCCTCTCTTCTTAGAAACCAAGCAGAATTAAGATTAATCCTAGAATAGAATGCTGCTTGCCTATGCTATCAGATAGTCACTGTACTGGACATCCTTGTTTTATTTCCCTCCATACAAGGGGATTCCCTATAAATTATTCCTTTATTTATGCTTTTCATCATTACAATCTATTTTTAAAATAAGGGCAATACCACAAAAGGCAACTAAAGACAGAAAATTTAAAAAGACCATAATGTTAAACATAGTTTTTTAGTATAGGCTTAGCAATGGGAACACCATGGATAAGACCTGGATTTGAATTCTAATTCTACCACTCACTATCTATAGGGTTTTGATTTTCACTTCTTCTGCTCATTTAAAAAAATGAGAGAACTGAACCACATCTGTGGCTTTCTAATACTTGACTGTATACCCCATTAGTTAAAAATGATTGAGTATGTATCCTCAGCATTTGCTATTTGTAGTATTAAAGACAAAAAATAAAAATTGGAAAGGACATAGATGAAAAATTGAAAATATTTTATTTAACAATAAGAAATGTGTTAAAATATAAATAATGACATTTTAGTGAATACAATGTAATTGTACTTCATTAAAATTTTTTTGTTGAATATTTTGTTATTACCAGATGTGGTCCTGATCAAACAAACATACTTATTAAGTTGGTGAAATTCTAAGCTTGATTTATTTCAATATATGGTCTTAATGGCTTAGATAATAAAGACAGCTCACCAAGAAATGGGAAGTATATAATTGGCTATGTTTACTAAATCATCATACCAATTTTTCATTTCCAGTTACCATTCAAATCATTCAAGGGTTTCTGTGGTATTTTTTTAAATCCGCTAATTTCCATTTTTCATGTTAATCCACTGCACCCACTTTTTAACATTTTAACAGAAAAAGCATAAAACTCATTCAGTACATTTATACTGAAATTAATTTAAAATTTTTAACAGGTTAGAAGATTCCATTTAAAAATCTTTTATGTGTAAAAATGAATTTTTAAAGATCATACTCAGCAAACCAAACATCCAAGTGCTTCAATTACTGTGGAAAAGTCAAGAAGGATCAGGATTAAGAAAAGGTTATTAGATATGGCAATTAAGAGATAATTTGGTTAATCTTCATTATCAGTCATCTGAGCTCCTGGATGGTCACTGATAGCAGCATTTTTAGTTCAGGGAAGAATGGAGAATGAGGAGACAGGCTAAGAAAGAATTTAATTAAGAAAATTTGGAAGAGGAAGGGGTTTAGGGAATTTTAAAAAAATTAGTCTACCATGCAGATCTCAATTCATCAATGCCTGATCATCCTATTTGAATTACTTTCTTAATGGAAAAATGAAAAAGGGTGGAGAGGAGAGGTTTGGGTGGTAAGGTATCTCATAATTATTTGTCCAAGAGTGCTTGTGATAATAGCTATGAGACGAAAGGCTGACAATTTGGTGAATTGTGAGCTACAGGAAACAGATGGAGTAGTTGAAGCAAGAAGTCTGTGTTGGAAATAAGATCACATTAGGCTTCTAAGGCTACTGTAGAATGTGTAACACATCTTTTCCCCCTTCAAATTGGTAGAGCATACACCCTAGCAATCAGCTGGCTGCCACCACCACTTTGGAGATTACTGAAGATCTCTAAGCAACACTATGTTTGTTTTGTTCAATAATATATTTTATATACAGCTACTATAGTATACAAATAGGAACATTTGTATGAATGGCAATTTTCTAAAGTAAATACAAATTATAGTAACAAAAAACAAAAGGAAAAAAAGAAATCCCATTCAAAACAAACATTTAAAAAAACATTAGATTTCTAGAAGTTAATCTAGACACACTCAGGATTTACAAAATAGTTTTCAGAAATAACAGAAGATGGGGCAGGTAAATGGCTCAGTGAATAGAGAACCAAGCTTAAAGACAAAAGGTTCCTGGATACGAATCTGACTTCAGACACTTTTTTTTTTAAACCTTTACCTTCCATCTTAAAATCAATATTGTGTATTGGTTCCAAGGCAGAAGAGCAGTCAGGGCTAGGCGATGGGGGTTATGACTTGCCCAGGGTCACGCAGCTAGTTGGTGTCAAAGGTCATATTTGAACCCAGAACCTCCCATCTCTAGGCCTGGCTCTCAATCCACTGAACTCCCCAACTGCCCCCTCTCAGACACTCCTTAGCTGTGTGACCTGGGCAAGTCGCTTAACCCCAATTGCCTAGTCCTTATCACTCTTCAGTTTCAATTCTAAGATATTAGGTAAGGGTTATTAAAAAAATACCAATAGAAGACTTAAATAACTGGAGTGATATTCCATGATCTTGCTTGGGCTATACCAACATAAAAACACTAACCTGCATTCATTTACAACTTCCATACCATAGCTTTAAATAAAGAAAAAGTGTTAAAAAACCTTCATGTTTTCCTTCTGTTTCTGCAATGACAGAGGATGTCTAAACACCAGTTTTTGTATCTCCAATTATCTTTGACTATTGGTCCTCTAAATGTGAGCTCCTTCTCCAAGGATCTATGAGTAGGACATGCTGCCAGAGGAGCTGAATGGAATTCCATTAGTTTTATTGTATAGACCTAAAAGTAATAGAACATTATCATGGGATATCTGATCATCTCTTAAAAACAATACTCATAAGTATTTGCATAAAGTCTACCAAGAAATTAATTACAGTTTATATACCATTATCAGTTGTTCAAGATGAAGAGGTAGAGAAATTCTAATTCTAAGATCTTCCAAACTAAATCAACAATTACTCTCAATTGTGGGAAAAAGTGAGAAATCATTGTTCAGGAAAAAAATAAAAGGAGAAGCCTCAGGTCTTTGTCATACATGAAAAAATACTTGATTAAAACCCATTCCCCAATAGGTAAGTGGTCAAAAGGGATTAACAGTTTTCAAAGGAAATGCAAGTTATCAACACCTTATGACAGATTGTTCCAAATAAAGTAAGATTAATGTTTTCACTTCATAGATAGCACATTGGCAAAAATAAACAATGTGGCCAATCGAAGTTGGAGGGGTTATTAGGAAACAGGCATGATATATATATATATAAAATCTCCACACACACACACACACATATATATATGTACACACACATACACACACATTATTGGTGGAATAGTAAAATAGTCCAATCATTCTTAAAAGTAATTTGTAGGGGGCAGCTGGGTGGCTCAGTGGATTGAGAGCCAGGCCCAGAGACGGGAGGTCCTGGGTTCAAATCTGGCCTCAGACACTTCCTAGCTGTGTAACCCTGGACAAGTCACTTAACTCCCATTGGCTAGCCCAAATCCTCTTCTGTCTTAGAACCAAAGGCGGAAGGTAAATAAAATCACTAAACAATTCTTATCCTTTGACCAAATAAACTCACAAACGATCCTATTATCCAGGAGATTGGCAGAAAGTTTCTCATATAGATCAAAATATTCACGAAAACTTTTTTGTGGTGGCAAAAAACTGGAGACACAGTCAATCATCAAATGAAGCAAGGTAAAGCATGACTGTAATAAAAAATTAAGACATAAGAAATGATGAATAAGGAATTCACATAAGTATGAGAAGATCTGTATAAACTGATTCAAAATAAATTAAGTCTAATGTCTGTCCTAGAGAATAGATGAAAAATGTACCTCCTTTTTGATGGAGAGGTAGAACATGAGAAGTACTGACTTGTTTCATGAACCTTTGTTAATGAGGAAGAAAATGAAAATATGTCAAAATATGACAGAAAAAAACAAAGAGGCATCAAAATACTTTTTTTTTTTTTAAGAAAATCTCGTGGTATAATGAACAGTGAAATGAATAGACTCAAAGAGAACATTACACACAGCTACAGAATGGTGGAAGAATAAATTGTGAATGTTCTCTCTGGAGAGTGAACTGAAAGGTGAAAAAATATGAAACTTACAGCTACAGAATGGTGGAAGAATAAATTGTGAATGTTCTCTCTGGAGAGTGAACTGAAAGGTGAAAAAATATGAAACTTAATTTGTACGAACTTGCTGGTCTCCTGGATGATTACCTTCTGTGATGTGGAAGGGCAGGATGGGGTTGGGACACTTGTGGATGGGATTTATTATGTAGATATGAAGAAAAGTAAGCTAAACATATAAGAGATTGGTGGTTTCATTTATGTACAATCTTCTTTTTCTTCGCATATGGAAAGCTTGTTTTATTTTGGCATTACAAAATTTGGAATTATAATTAATGTTAATTCTTAAAAAAACAGATTAAACAAAAACAAGTAAAAGGATCTCTAAGTCATACAAATGCCATATATCAGGTAAAATGCAGAAAACTGATAAGATAGTCATTGCAAATTGTTTTAAGATAGACATCCAATAGGCTACATAGGCAAAAAATGCAACCAAAACCTGTGCAGTATTAAGAGAAGTGTTACAAACCAAGAAGAAAACAGAACAGTGGAAATAGCATTGTTTTTTGGAATAAAGGGATAAAATTCTGCCAAATCATAATACCAGTGGACAAGTTGTGCCACTTTTCTGGGCCTTCATTTCCTCATTTGTAAAATGAAAGTGTTGGATAGAATTATCTCTAAGGTCCCTCCCAAAGTTAGAACTATGATCCTATAAGATAACTAGGAACTATCCAATGAAAAGCAGCTATATTAAGGGAACCAGAGGTCTACTAGGAACCATTCAAAGAAAAACAACTATATTAAGGTAATCATAGGTCTAACACATGAGAATATATTTAAAAGAATAGAACTCATCAACCTAAAGAGATGAAGGCTGAGAGAGGATACATAATGATTTGGTTAAGATAAATTCAGACTAATACCAAATCTCAAAGTGCTAGAACAACGGGCATTCCCCTAAAGCAGGGGTCGGCAACCTTTTTGGCCATGAGAGCCATAAACGCCACATTTTTAAAAATGTAATTTCGTGAGAGCCATACAGTGCTCACAGTGCATGCTCCTATAACAGTACGTGAAAAAAAATTGACATTATGACTCCTGCAGAAAGAGCCAGATATGGCCCTCAAAAGAGCCAGATATGGCTTGAGAGCCATATTTGCCAACCCCTGCCCTAAAGGTTGAGAGAAATAAATTAAGGAAGTATCAGAAGAAGTGCTATTCTACAAAATCCATAAATTTCTGGAACTTAATCACAAAGGTACAGGCTGAAAATAGAAAACAAAGGTTTTCATAAGTATACAATAGATATGTCATAGGTAACTAACATAATTAGGATCATTTAGGGTTATGTTCTTAACCTTTTAGGTAGATATCAAAGAAGACAGCACCCTCCTTGGTACCAGTCAATGTCTACACTAGGCCAACAACACATCCTATATGAAATTGTGTATTAGACCTATTTTAGCAATTCTTTTGTTCCCAAAAAGTAACTTCTTTATTACTGTTCCCAAGGTGGTAGACTTTCTAGGTTTATTCAGTTAAGGAGCCTTTTTCAGTTAAAAGACTGAGGATTTACTCACAATAACACTAAAACTGGAAGTAAACACGTTTAGGTTAATTTTTTACATGGTGGGTCATTAGGTCAAACAGTGAAAGCTTTCTGTATGAGGTTAAAACATTAAGTTGATGTTTTAGCATAAAATTATGAAAAGGTTTAAATTGTATGCCACCATTCCTTACCAATCAAAAATCGAATTTTCTTTTTACATAAAAACCTATATATTCCTATGTCTAAATGAGGAATCAAACTGAAATCTTGGAAGCATAAAAGATTTGTGAAGATCTTACTAGCTCACAGTAAAGCAAATTAAAGAAAGGGCCCCACAGTTCTCCATGCAATAATAAACCCTTCAGGTCAACTATTTAATCATTTCTTCTTGAATTTAATATATGTATTATTGCTCTTCCCACTGTTTCAATTTCTCTTTGTTAACTACAAGAATACAGTGGTGAACAATTGACTGGAAAATTTCTTTCTCATCTGTGAAAGCATATTGGAGGAAATTCTTAGCACTAGGTTAGTCACACAGCCTCTCCTGAAGAAGTTAGGGCCACAAAAGGACAGAATTCAGTCTTTGGACTTATGTGGTCTAGGAACTTAGAGGGGGCAAGGAGTGACACAAAACCATAATCATGTATAACATTGGGAACCAATGAAAGGCAGGACCCACTAATAAACTGTTATTACACTAGAAAATGGTTGCCCACCTAAGAGAAACCAATTTTCTTCCTTCTCTCCCACCCCTAATCCTGAGGCAGACCCCAATCACTTTAAACCTGGACTACTACAATAGCCTTGTGGTTGGTCTCAAATCTCTACCCACTCCAATGAAAAAACCTCCACTGTACCCTGTATACAAATATGGTGGCTAGTATGTGAGTGTTTCCTGAGGGCAAGGACGGCTTTTATTAGTAATTATCTATAAACTCCTCCTGAGTGCCAGGCATTAAGTCTCTCTCCCCCAATGAGTTTATAATCTAATGAATTAAAACACACAAATAAGAGCTGAAAGGGAGTGGAAGAATAATGGAATCCAAAGAAGCCCAATCACAAGGAAAATGAGATTGCTGGGAGCCTTACTTAAAAAGAGGTTTGGGGCAACTACTCTGCACCCCCTCAGTCTTCCAATCAGAGGGACAGAGAAAACTGAGAAGTTGAAAAAAAGTTAATAAAATCTCGAAGGAAAAAGTAGTTTCCTGATGATGTGGTTCCTGTGGGGCATAACTGAGTCCAAAGGAGTGCAATCAGGTGTTTTATTACTTTCTTTGTATCCTCATTGCATTGCAGATGCATAGTTTGTTTTGCTTGACTATACATATTTGTAAGGTGTTTTTTGGTGTTTTTTTTTTTTTTCTGGTTTTCTCAAAAGGTAAAGAAGGGAGAAGTGGAAGGGAGACAATTCAGAACTTAAAATAAAACTGAATTTAAATAAATGCTTGTTTACTAACCCTACATTTTGGACCAAACCAGTTAAGCCTGATCTGTCATTTCTACCAATATTAAAAGTACAGCCAAAGCATATTATTGGAATCCTCTTATGCTGAAAAGGAGACATTATCCCATCTGAAGCTTAAAACACACAATCGAAAGGATAGTCGAGAAGAACCCAGCTTAAAAAAACGTCATTTCTGATATTCAGATGCAACATCCTCTAATTTCCGACTGAAGTAACTGGAAAGCTCCTATAGCCCCTAACGCTAATAAACCTTTTTTTTTTTTTTTTTGGCCAAAATTAAATGAGCTTTAGAAAACATCTACTTTCGGGGAAAAGTCATTGTCATTGTTTTAGACGAGCAGGATGAGCTTTTCAGCAGCAGCATTCAATTCCCTCAAAGGACAAGAACGTTTCAATAGGCTCACATTTATTAAAATGGAGATGTTCCGATTTACGATACAACCGGTGTTCTGCAGTATTCGTATAAAAGAGAGGAGGGGGAAAAAAAAGACGAGTTCATCTTATCACAACAAAGGAATCTCACCCAGCTAAGGAAAGGAGGCAGTGCCAAATGCCTCCAATTGGGATTTCGGGTTGGGGAAGGAAGAGGGCGTTTCTACTCTTTTTTTCTCCTCCAATCTTCTATTACTCTTTCACTCCGGCCTAAAGGATCACACATACGTGTTAATCTTACATTAAAAATAAAATCACCGCCCATTCACTGAAAACACTTTCCCTTGCCTCAGACTCCTCCGGGTGAGTGAGGACCAAAAGAAACCCAGAGCCCTGGGGGCGTCCGAGGTGCGCACCGGGAAGCTAGCGGGGCCGGAGGTTTTGCCTCTCGACCCCCCAGAGAGCAGCTGGAGGAGCACAGCTGGAGCCAAACAGCTGGAAGCCGCAGCCACAGCCGCTGGTGCTGCAGCAGCTGCTGCTCAGCCAGACTGGGCTGAGGGGAGATGGGGGGAAGGGAGAGAGGAAGAGGGGAGAGAGGGCGACAGAAATTGAGGGGGCGCAGGGGGCCTTAAACCGTGGCAGAAGAGGTGCGGGGGTCGGGGCTCAAGACTCACCCTTCCCGTGACAACTGGAGAGGAAGGAGCCGGAACTATGGGCAGAAGTCTGGAGCCCTCCAGAACCACTGCCAAAGCTATTGCTGTTGCGGCCTCTGCAGCTACCACCAAAGCCGCCACCGCAGCCTCCTTCCTCCTCTGTTTTGATTCGATTGACCACGTCACACCTCGCCACGAGACCCGGATCTGCCGGCTCAGAGAGCCGGAGCAACAGATTGTAGCAGACAGAGACTCTGCTCGCGCCTCCCTCTTCCCCCCACCCTCCCTAAAAAAAAAAAAAATCTTGGTTGAGAGCATGCGCGGTGCTCCCGCGCTTGCTCAGTACTAGCCGCTTCGTGTTCCACTTCGAAGCTGGGGCGGGGGCAGGGATGGAAGTGGGGGGTGGGGTGGCTTTCAAGAGAAATAAACAGGGAGAGGATAGAGGCGGGTCTCAGGGAAATAGTCCTGACAGCCCCAGTGGTGTTTGGGTGTATTCCAGGGATGCTCAGAAGCCGTGTTTTAGTTCTCTTTGGAAGGGATGCATCCTAAATGAGGAAGTCGAGAGGGGAGGAGAATGCATGGGTAGTATTAGTTTAGGCCCTTATAGCAGCTTGGCCAACAGCACTATTCCATAGTGGGGGCTGGAGGAAAATTTAGATGGACGTTGTACAGGCCTATAGGCTTTCGAACTGTAAGGAATCTTAAAGAATGAGATCAAGGGTTCTTAAGCTTTTTCTTTGTCATTGCTCCCACTCATCCGCCCTCATCCTAGCAGTCTGCTGCAGTCTATGAACCCCTTTTCAGAATAATATTTTTAAATCTTTAAAACAAAACAATGCTATGTATTACAAAAGAAGCTGATTGTTGAAATACGGTTATCAAAATATTATTCCCCCCCTGCAAAAAAAGTTCACAGGCCCCCAAGAACACCTGATTAAGTCCAACCCATTTATTTAGAAATAAGGAAATGGGCCCAAAAAAGTTAAATTCCTGTCCAAAGGTTGCACAACTAGCAAATAGACCATAATTTGGACCCAAGTCCTTTGTTCCAAAATCTATGCACTTACCAGTACCAATTGATTGCTTTGTGAGTTGTTGTCAAAATGGATAGGGCCTCGGGCCTGGAAGCAGGAAGCTTTGAGTTCAAATTTTGCCTTGGCTACTAGCTGTGTGACACTGGACAAGTTACTTAATCCTCTTTTCCTGTTTCCTCATCTATCAATTTGGGATAATAGCACCCAAGATTGTGGTGAGGATCAAATGAAGTAATAATTATGAAGCACTTAGCACAGTGTCTGACATAATAAATGCTATATGTTCGTTATTATTGTTGACGTGTATTTGTGTTCAGATAGAAGGTTGGTTTCAGTTAAAATGAGCAGCACCTGCATCCTTGTGAAGACATACTTGAACTTGAAGACTTTCTGGGCCTGGAGTTAGGAAGGCCAAGTTCAAATTCAGCTTTACATATTTCCAAATCCGTAACCTTGGGCAAGTCACTTAAACATTTTCTGATTCAAGTTTCTTTCATTGTAAAATGCAGATCATAAAAGAAACTACTTTTTCTAGGTTGTAGAGCCCATTGATAAAATGAGAATATTTGTAAAGCCCTTAGCACAGTGCCTAGCACATTATAAACTCTTAAGAAATGTTTATTCCCTTCTTTTCACTGAAGGGAAAAAAAGAAAGGTTTCAAAGAACTGTCCCAAAAGGGCAATATTTAGCCTAAGGTAGTGATGTCCCAACTTTTAGAGACTGAGTGCCCAAACTGTAACCCTCAGCATATGAGTCCCCAGCTTCCCCTTACCCCAGACAGGGGAGGGAAGAAGTACTCCTATGGGGCTGCTAGGCAGAAGGTTGGGATAGGTTTGCCAACACAGGCCCAAAGGATGCTCTTAGCTGGAGGAAGCTAGTAGTAGCCCCACAGTTTGCCTGAAGTGGCCATCCTCAGTCTCAGGTTGTCCAAGTCAAAAGTGAGGGAAAGTAAGGCAGCTGGGGGGCTCAGTGGATAGAAAGCCAGGCTTAAAGACCAGAGGTCCTAGGTTCAAATCTGACCTTGGAGGCATCCTGTGTGACCCTGGGCAAGTCACTTAACCTAAAATACCTAGTCTTTACTGCTCTTCTGCATTGGAACTGAGTCAGAAGGTAAGGGTTAAAAAAAAAAAACTGAGGGAAAATAAAGTATTAGCTTATTGTACAGCCCTGAGGATAAAATTCAAGCAAAAAAAAAAAAAATTCAACCTGCCCTCAAGAATTCTACATTCTAATAGAGGAATGTTGTAGTTCAGTCCTGTCCTACTTTCTTAATGATCCCCATTTGGGGTTTCCTAGGCAAAGCTATTAGAGTGTTTTACCATTTCTTTCTCCAGCTCATTTTACAAAATAAGGAATTAAGGTAAACAGGGTTAAGGAACTTACCCAGGTTCACACAGCTAGTGTGGGAGGCCAGATTTGAAATCAGGAAGATGAGTCTCCCTAACTTCAGGCCTAGGTACTCTATCCACTGGGCCACCTAGCTGCCCTCTAAAAGAGGGATACAACACACAAAAGGGAGCTAAAGGAGGGAGGATGAGGAAAGATTGCTTTTTAAATTTAAACAAGAATTTCAGGTCTTTTTTGTAGCATCAGTTGTCTACTCCTCCTGGTGTGCTGCAACTTAATGGGAGATAAAATACTCAAAACTTAGAGCCTAGGTTGATTCCCCCAATCTGCCAAGATTTAGGAATGTTGCTATCCCTGGTGATGGAGCTAGATTGTGACCACAAATTGTGTGCTGTGACCTATGCATATACAGAGTCTGCATTTTTATAAATGCCCTTTACCTAGGAATTCTGTGATTTAAGAAAAGATTAAAGAAGGGTAACTGCCTCTTTGTGCATTATTATTATGTTGGATCTATAATAACTTCAATTTGGGTATTCCATTGTAGGTCATAATTCATCCATGTACTTGGTAATATTACCCATATTCTTTTTTATTATTTTAAAATTTTATTTAGTTTAGCTTTTTAAATTTTTTAAAAAATCCTCACTTTACCTAGACAATGGGGGTTAAATGTCTCACCTAGGGTCACACAGCTAAGAAGTGTCTGAGGTCAAATTTGAACCCAGGATCTCCCATCCCTAGGCCTGATTCTCAATTTACTGAGCCACCGTGCTGCTCCTTTTTTTTTTTTTTTTACATTTATTAATATTCATTTTTAACATGGTTACATGATTCATGCTCCTCCTTTCCCCTTCAACC
>NC_058135.1:176216546-176217014 GCF_016433145.1 Gracilinanus agilis | reverse complement strand
GTAGTTTCGAGTCTACACCCTCAATCATGTCCACCCCGACCCATGCGTTCATGCAGTTGTTTTTCCTATGTTTCCTCTCCTGCAGTCCCTCCTCTGAATGTGGGTAGCATCTTTACCATAAATCCCTCAGAATTGTCCTGGGTCATTGCATTGCTGCTGGTTCAGAGGTCCATTACATTCGATTTTACCACAGAATGTCAGTCTCTGTGTATAGAGTTCTTCTGGCTCTGCTCCTTTCGCTCTGCATCAGTTCCTGGAGGTCTCTCCAGTTCGCCTGGAACTTCTCCAGTTTATTATTCCTTTTAGCACAATAGTATTCCATCACCCGCATATACCACAGTTTGTTCAGCCATTCCCCAATTGAAGGACATACCCTCCTTTTCCAATTTGTTGCCACCACAAAAAGCGCAGCTATGAATATTTTCGTACAAGTCTGTTTATCTATGATCTCTTTGGGGTACAAACCCA
>NC_058135.1:176174280-176196547 GCF_016433145.1 Gracilinanus agilis | reverse complement strand
TGGGTTTGTACCCCAAAGAGATCATAGATAAACAGACTTGTACAAAAATATTCATAGCTGCCCTTTTTGTGGTGGCAACAAACTGGAAAAGGAGGGTATGTCCTTCAATTGGGGAATGGCTGAACAAACTGTGGTATATGCGGGTGATGGAATACTATTGTGCTAAAAGGAATAATAAACTAGAGAAGTTCCAGGCGAATTGGAGAGACCTCCAGGAACTGATGCTGAGCGAAAGGAGCAGAGCCAGAAGAACATTGTACACAGAGACTGATATACTGTGGTAAAATCGAATATAATGGGCTTCTGTACCAGCAGCAATGCAATGACCCAGGACACCTCTGAGGGATTTATGGTAAAGATGCTACCTACATTCAGAGGAAGAACTGCAGGAGAGGAAACATATAAGAAAAGCAACTGCTTGAATGCATGGGTCAGGGTGGACATGATTGGGGATGTGGACTCGAAACTACCACACCAATGCAACCACCAACTATTTGGAAATAGGTCTTGATCAAGGACACATGACAAAACCGGTGGAAATGTGCATTGGCCATGGGTGGGGGGATTGCGGGGGGTGAAGGGGAAAGTAGGAGCATGAATCATGTAACCATGTTAAAAATGATTATTAATAAATGTTTAAATTTTAAAAAAAGATAATACTGCTGCATCTATAGCCTCCAAGAAAAATATGAATTGCCCTCAAGTCCAAAAGTAACTAATGGAGGAGCTCAAAAAGGATTTTAAAAATCAAATAAGAGAGGTAGGAGTAAAATTGGGGAAAGAAATGAAAGTGATACAGGAAATTTTTAAGAGTCAACAGTAAAAAACTAATTAAAAAGTCACCTGGTATAAGAAGCATAAAAAAATTTGAAAAAATTAATATTCTAAAAAAAAAAAGAATAGGCCAACTGCTAAAAGAGGCACAAAATATCCAAAGAAAAGAAGAACTTCTTAAAAAAGTGGAGTTGGCCAAATGGAAAAACATATACAAAAATCCACTGAAGAGAAAAATGTCTTAAAAGACAGACTGTGCCCTTTGGTTAAAGAAAAAAAAAGGTACCAAAATTCACTGAGGTAAAGAACTCTTTGCAAAGTAGAATTGATCAAATGGAAAAGGAGGTACAAAAGCTCACTCAAGAAAATTTTGTCTTAAAAATTAGAAGTAGAGACTCCATGAGATATCAAAAAATAATAAAACAATATCAAAAGAAAAAATAGAAGAAAATGTGGAATATCTCATGGGAAAAACAACCTAGGAAAAATAATTTAAAAATTCATAAACTACCTGAAAGCCATGATTTAAAAAAAAAAAGACTAAATATCATCTTTTAAGAAAGCATTAAGAAAAATTGCTCTAATACTCTAGAACCAGAGGACAAAATAGAAATTGAAAGAATTCACCAATCTTCTCTTGAAACAGATCCCAAAAGAATAACTCCCAGGAACATTATAACCAATTCTAAAACTCCCAGGTAAAGGAAAAAATAATGCAAGCAGCCAAAAAGAAACAATACAAATATCATGGAGTCACAATCAGGATAACACAAGACTTAGTACCTTCTATATTAAAAGATCAGCAGGAGGGGGCAGCTGGGTAGCTCAGTGGAGTGAGAGTCAGGCCTAGAGACAGGAGGTCCTAGGTTCAAACCCGGCCTCAGCCACTTCCCAGCTGTGTGACCCTGGGCAAGTCACTTGACCCCCATTGCCCACCCTTACCACTCTTCCACCTATGAGACAATACACCGAAGTACAAGGGTTTAAAAAAAAAAAAAAAAAGATTAGCAGGCCTGAAACATTATATTCCAGAGGGCAAAGGCTCTAGGACAGTAGTTCACAAACTTTTTTGGGCTACCGCTCCCTTTCCAAAAAAAATATTACTTAGCCCCCTGGAAATTTTTTTTTTTTATATTTTAATAGCAATTAATAGGAAAGATAAACGTACCTGTGGCCATCACCACCTCCCTAGATCACTGCAGCACCACCAGGGGGCAGTAGAGCCCACTTTGGGAATCACTGCTCTAGAACTTCAACCAAGAATCATTTACTCAGCAAAACTGAGCATAATCCTTGAGGGGAGAAAATGGGTATTTGGTGAAAAGAGGACTTTCAAACATTCCTGATGAAAAGACCAGAACAAAATGGAAAATCTGACTCAAATACAAGACTCAAGAAAATCATAAAAAGCTAAACTGGAAAGAGAAATCAAAAGACGTTCAATAAGGTTAAACTGTTTATATCCATATATGGGGAGATGATTCTTGCAATGCCAAAGAACTTTGTCATTATTAGGACAGTTACAAAGAGTTTACACAGACAGAGGGTGAGGGTGTGAGTTGAATATGATGGGAGGATATAAAAAATTAATTTAAATTAAGGCATGAGAAAGAGGAATGCATTGGGAGGAGGGGAAAGGGAAGGATAGAATGGGGTAAATTACTGCATATAAAAGAGGCATGAAAGAGCATTCACAATGGAAGGGAAGATGGGGGCACTGGGGATGACAGAATGTATTCCTTACTCTCATCACCATTGGTTCAGTGAGGGAAGAACATGCCAAATAAAATGAGTATAGAAAGCTATCTTACCCTACAGAAAAATAGGAGGGTAAGGATATAAGACAAGGGGGTAGAGTTGATAGAAAAGAGGGCAAATTGGGGGAGGTGGAGATCAGAAACTAAACAGGAGGAAATAGGGTGGAAAATAATTCACAGTAATCATAATACTGCAATAACTTTTTACAAGTCTTTCTAATAAAGGCCTCATTTCTCAAATAATGAGAGAAATTAGTTGAAGATATAAGAATACCAGTCATTCCCCAATTGATAAATGGTCAAAGGATATGAACAGGCAGTTCTCAAAGTAATTAAAATTCTCTATAGTCATGCAAAAAATACTCTAAATCACTATTAATTGGAGAAATGAAAATTAAGACAACTCTGAGGTACCACTCATACCTATCAGATTGGCTATTATGTCAGAAAAGGAAAATTATAAATCTTGGAGGGGATATAGGAAAGCTGGGACATGGATGCACTATTGGGGAAGTTGTGAACTGATTTAATCATTCAATAGAACAATTTTGACCACTCCCCAAAGGGCTATAAAACAGTATATATCCTTTAAACTAGAAATACCATTACTTGGTGTGAATCCCCCCCAAAAATTTTTTTTAAGGTGGGGAGAGGACATATATATACAAAAATATTTAAAGCAGTTCTTAGAGGGGCAAAGATTTGGAAAGTGAGGGTGATACCTATCAATTGGGGAATAGGTAAAAAAAAAGTCATAGTTATATGATTGTAATGGAAAACTATTGTATTGTGAGAAATGACAAGCAGGAGCTCAGAAAAGACTAGAAAGACTTACATGAAACTGAAAGAGAGTGGAATTAGCAGATCCAGAACACTGTACAGTCACAGGAATACTTTACAATGAACAACTATAAATAACAACTATTCTTAGCAATTCAGTAATCCAAAACTATCTCAAAGGATTCATGATAAAAATACCATCTGCTTCCAGAGAAAGAGAACTGTGTAAATCCAAATCAAAGCAATTTTTTTCACTTTCTTTTTTTGCATTTGAGCTTCCTTCTACGAAAGCATTAATATGGAAAAATGTTTTACACTATTGCTTACCATCTCAAGGTGGGTTGGGAGGTTGAGGAGGGAGGGAGAAAATTTGAGACTCAATATTTTTTTTAAAATGTCAGAAAAAAACCTTTTTATATGTAATTTTATATGTAAATGGGGGAAAAGATACTTCCTACTTCCCCAGCAGTTTTGCAGAGTAGGGTCCATGAGAGTGGAAGACTCCTTATAATATCAGACTTTTAAAAAAATGTCAGTTTTGCTATATTGATTTTTTTATTCCTTCTCTTTGTTTTTTTCTTTATCATAAGAAATGATTTCCTAGAAGGTAGAGTAGAAATTTAGAGGGTGAAATTTAGTGGGAAATTCAGGTGATATAAAAACAAAAGATTACAATATACTTTTTTATTTAAATATTTTATTTTTTTAGAAAAAATTTCCATGGTTACATGATTCATGTTTTTACTTTCCCCTTCACCCCCCCTTCATCCTCCCCATATCCAACACACATTTCCACTGGTTTTAACATGTGTCATCAATCAAGACTTATTTCCATATTATTGATAGTTGCATTGGTGTGGTCTTTTCTATTCTACATCCCCAATCATGTCCGCATCAACCCATGTGTTCAAGTGGTTGTTTTTCTTCTGTAGTTCTTCCTTTGTACAATATACTTTTTAAATAGACTAATATTTCTTGATATCAATTGAATACATCAGACAAGTAATCATTCATTATTTTTTTATTTGAAACAAAAGATTTAAGACAAGAGTCTTTTTTAAAAAAGCAAGGATTTTATAAGCGATTACTAAGAATTATATCATTCCTATAATAACTTGAAGTGCTGTCCTTTCCATGGTACCTTGAGAGAAGTAGGTTTTCTGTATACCATGCCTCACTATGTTTTTCTATTGACATGCTCAGGCATTAGCATATTGGTTTCTCCTAGTTATGACAAAAAGATTGTTGGTCACTACTCCTTCTCATTGACTTCTGTTCTGCTTGGTCCTTGAATTAATAATTATTAGGGGAAGGGATTGAAGGGGAAAAAATAAATACTTGCTAATTGAAAAAATAATTCTTAATTATAAATTCGTATTTGTCAAGGCAAGGGAGGAAAATACATTTTTGATAGGCAGAAGTTTTCTCATATTGCTGTGTTTAACTAAAGGAACTTGCCTATACTCCTTTTTCCTTTCCAGTTTTTTTTTTTTGTGTACATTGTTTCATCCATATTGAATTTATATTGCCTTGTCTCTAATTTTCATGATCTCTCCAGAACTTTTCCCCTTTCTTCTTCTCTTCTATACTGCTTGGTCCATTGGGTAAACAATTTTTGCAAAGTGGACTTCCCCCCTCCCCCCCCATAGTGTCTTTAAAAGGAACAGAGGAAATCATTATCTTCATTAACAATAACAACATCATCACCAACACCACCATCATCAACAACATCAGCATCTAACTATCCATCTTTTCCTGGCCCAGGAAAGATTTTTGCTGGGTGGCCTAACCTAATAGCATACTATACAGAGTACTGAATGAGAGCCAAAGGATCTAAACTCTAGGCTTGAGTGCCACTATATGACCTTTGGGGATAAAAAGAAAGCCTTCTTTTTCCTGGACTCAGTTTCCTCATTTATGTATGAGTGAAGCTTACCTGGGCTCTGTATTAAATTAATCAATTAAATCAAAGAATAAACCAGTTGTAAAGAAAAAAAAAGTGAAATGATCCAAGTCTGCTAAGTTAGCATTTACCTAGTATTAACTCTCAGGTTATGAAGATTTTCCTTGTAGTGTTTCAAGACTATTCACAGCTGTGCATACCCACCCTACAAAAGAAGACCCTGACTATTCTATATGAATCAAATTGCCTATCTTTTGGAAATATTTTTGTCTTTTAAATAATGTTTTATTTTTACCATATACATAAAATATCAAATACTAGCAAACATTTCCCAAAACACTGAGATCCAAATGCTCTCTTTTCCTTTTTGTCCTCCCTCCTTTTTGAGATGGCAAACAATGTGATCTAGGTTATTATACATGTGTGATCATGCAAAACAGATTTCCATGAGATGCTTTTTTTAATTTCCTTTTTGATAGTTTTTTTAAAAATCACTTTTATTTTCAAATATATCCCGTTTCCTACTTCTTCTCTAAGAATCATCCCAAATAACAAGGAGTAAGGGGAAAGGGCAATAGATGTTTATAAAGTACCTGCTATGTGCCAGACATTGTGCTAAACACTTTTGCAAACATCATTTCATTTGATCATCACAATAGCCTTGTAAAGGAGCCATTTTATGATTGAAGAAACTGAGGCAAACAAGGTAGGTGACTTGCCAAAGCCACAGAACTAGTGAATGTCTAGCCTCAGACACTTTCCAGCTGTGTGAACCTGGGCAAGTCACTTGACCCCCATTGCCTACCCTTACCACTCTTCTGCCTTGGAGCCAATACATAGTATTTACTCCAAGATGGAAGGTAAGGGTTTAAAAAAAAACAAACTAGTGAATGTCTGAAGTCATATTTGAACTAGTTTCCTGACTCCAGGTCCAGTATGCTGTTTACTTTATCACCATATGCCTCTAACAAAGAATTTTAAAAATTCAGCAAAAAAAAAAAAAAAAAAAAGTTCAGCAAAA
Source organism: Gracilinanus agilis (assembly GCF_016433145.1). Taxonomy (NCBI): domain Eukaryota; kingdom Metazoa; phylum Chordata; class Mammalia; order Didelphimorphia; family Didelphidae; genus Gracilinanus; species Gracilinanus agilis. The sequence goes on along the minus strand of NC_058135.1, from coordinate 176,190,312 downwards.
CCAATCCACACATCAGCTAAATCTGACAATATATTTAATGTTCTACATCCATAGTTCCTCACTTATGCAAAGTAAGGAAAAAGGCACATCTTTTCATTAGGGCTAGTTTAGTTATAATTGGTTATAATTACATTGTGCACTTTCACTTTTTTATTATTGTCTTTTGTTTCCTTTCTGTTGTTATCATCATTGTATGTAATGTTTTCTGGTCCCCTTTATCTAACTGCACCAGCTGATTGATAACCAGTTGTGATTTGGTTACTAAAATGTATTTCTTTCAAAAAAAATAAAAGGAATGGAGGGAAAAAAGAAACAATTTTAAACTCAAGCAATTTGTGTTATATCTATTCTATGCCTCAGTGGAGGAATAGTGCCTTCTAGTGTTGCTTGTAATAACATTTTATTTGGAAAGATCACATGAATCTGAAAGGAAAACACCTCAACATCACCACATAGTAAACTTTTGTTCTCTATTACTCTAAATGTATTTATAAGGTATTGTGAATCATTAAGTGAAGGTAGTGTTGTTCCTATTTTATAGATATAGAGATGGAATCACATAAAATTGAGGAATATTTTTAAAAAGCAATTTGAGTTAGTAACCAAGCCCAGCCTGGAACCCTGCATCTGTAAGATATGCTCTAAATCAGACATGTGAATAGCATTACAGAAATGTAACAACCTAACACATTTCATACTCTCTGATGAGGTCCTGGGCTGAAAGAGGGATTTCCAAAGGATGATTCATGACAGTGCAATGTCCTCTAAGGCAAAATTGGCTATTATTGGATGCATGGCACAAGGAAGCATAGCTTCTTGTCAAGTGTTCACTAGTGGTTTTATAGGCTATTTTGATAGTTTGTCTCCTATAGATGCTCAGATTCCAGGGGAGCTAATGGTTCTCTGGAGATTTCCTTTGAAAAGCCAGTAGAAGGCCTTATGTACTCTTAACCAAGGTCTAAAAATGGTATACCACTTTCCCTCCATACTCCTTCCCTTACATTCCCTAAATTGTCCTCCTGATTTGTTTCCAAAGGAAAAAAATTTTTTAACATATGAGACAAACTAGATACCCATGTGCCACAGAGAATAGAATTTTCTAGAATTAAAACATATTGGGGAATAGCTAAACAAATCACGGTATGTAAATGTAATGAAATAGCACTGTAAGAAACAGGGAAGATGAAGAATATGGAGAAGCATGGGGAGACATGTCAACTTATGTTATTCATAAAGGAGAACAATATACACAATGACAGCAGAATAAATGGAAAGAACAAGAAACTGAATTATGTGTCATTATAATGACCAAAGCCTCAAGAAAGATTATTAAAATGTATTTTTCTCCTTCTCCTGTAGAGGTGGGACAGAACATTGAACAGTGAGGGAAGATGTGTGAATTTATCTTATTTAACTATTGATTATCAGTTACAAGGATGTTTGGGGTGTGTTTTTTTAATTTATGGGAGGAATTTGGTAGAAAAAAGTAGCAATAATGATGAAAAAAATTGTAAAGAGGATTGCTGAAGCAGTTTTTAATGTGCAAAAGTTCATAGATAAGTTCACAGAACATCTTTGAAAATAACAAATTGAATTTATTATATACTTTTAAAACATCCTTTACATAATTGTTATGGCCTAATATACAAAATGTACACATAAACATGTTTGTGAACAGTAACATATGTTCATAGGGATATGGACATGTCATATATGGATAGTTATAAAAGGGATCTGCCACAAACATGAGATACATTGCATCAACTTAGAGATAAAATTCAATGTTTGAACTGTCCAATTGGGTATTTGTCATGGCCAACTGATAAAACTGCTATACCAGAGGTAACTGGATTAAGGTGTGCTTAGCTACAAAACTCGACCAATCCTAAAGTGACTGTTTCTACAGAAATGGAAGGCTGGATTTTGTTTAAAGTAAATTTCTCTCTTTCTCCCCTCTGGCTCTCATTATGTCACCTGGAGGCCAAATACCAGCAAGTGAGTTGAGTACCACCAGAAAAAGGGAAGTTAAGAACCAATGAGACAGGAAGCAATGAAGTCAAGAATATCTTGAGACAGCAAAGCAATTCCCCAGGCACTGCCCTGTTGGATAGCCCAAGCAAATTAAGAAACTGTGATTGGCTCCTAAGATGTAATGTGTGAGAGTTACTGGGTGGAGAAAAACTTTATAAGTTGAGGCAAGGAGGAAGTGAGAGTCTTTTGCATGCATGTGGAGGAGCTGACTGGACCCATAGAGGAGTTTAGCAAGGAGACTCACAATGTTGGCCACAGATTAGTCAGCTAAGTATCTACTTTTCCCTCTCCTTCCTCCTCCGTCTCCTCCTCCTTCTACTTTGATTTAATAAAGTTAAGTTATAACCAGCCTCATAATTTTTAATTCTTAAAACTCCAAGGCAACTATGCAAGAATCTTAATGGAAGGGACTGTGGGGGTGAAAATGAAGGGATGGAGGTAGGAAGGTAGGATGGATGGGAGAAAGGAGAGAGGAAGGTAGAGGAAGGGAAAGGAAGGTAGAGGAAGGGAAAGGAAGGTAGCAACCCCAGCCCTGGCAGGGGAAATTGAAGAGAGTCCTCAAATGAATGACCAGAGAGCAACTTTAGGTTTTGAATAGCTAGGTTTTTATTTTAATTAGAAAGGGAAAGGTCTAGGGAAAATCAGGAAGTAGGAAGAAAGGGGAAAAGGCACCAAGAGAGAGATCAGGGTCTCAGGGTAGAGAGCACTGCTTCCAGGGTGGAGAGAGCTAGCCAGCCTCCAGGGTCAGAGCCTGAAAAGGCTCCAAACTTTCTCTTTTATACTTTCCCTGACACCTCCCCCAATAGAAGTGGGAGGTATCAGGGGAAGTTCTAGCAGAGAGAGTCCTGGGAGATAGTAGTCTTCCAGGGCTTACAATAATTTCAAATGACACAAGACGGAGAGACTATCAATCTGGGGGCAGCTGGGTAGCTCAGTGGATTGAGAGCCAGGCCTAGAGATGGGAGGCCCTAGGTTCAAATCTGGCCTCAGAGACTTCCCAGCTATGTGACTCTGGGCAAGTCACTTGACCCCCATTGCCTACCCTTACTGCTCATCTGCCTTGGAGCCAATACACAGTATTGACTCCAAGATGGAAGGTAAGGGTTTGAGAGAGAGAGAGAGAGAGAGAGAGAGAGAGAGAGAGAGAGAGAGAGAGAGAGAGAGAGACTGAGACACTATTAATCTGGGGGCCCACAGCACTCACTTTTATTATTCCAAGTGAATGGTATCTGTTTCATTGCTATAACTTTTTGAACCCATTAAAAAAAAAAAGCATGTGAGACTCAAAGGGAAAAAAAATACTTAACTAATATTGACTATTGTTGATTTAAGGAAGCTTTTGTATTACATACCAATGCTAGTCCAGCCTAGACATCTTGGATGCAGTTTTGTACAAGGATTGTGATGGTCACCAAAATTCTGCCTATCACATTTACTAATAGAGAAGTTGCTGACAGTGAAAAATGTTATTCTATCTCTAAGGTGGAGTTCTTGACTTAAGAGTGGGCTGTATCTGGTAAATTTGGCTATTTTCAAATATGGAAAATTCCTTGACTTTTGGTCTGACAATCACTAAGCTTGATGCCATGGAAATGGGGACTGGCTATAGCTAACTATGAGTTCAGTATATTGGCCAGGGGGAGTCTATGAGGATTTAGATACTATCCTGCTTGCCCCCAGCCTTAGATGTCCTGCTACACCCTTGGAAGGGCATAAAAGTAATCTGGAACATAAACAGAGCAGGATGAACATCTGAAGCCAAGACTTCAAAACTAGAGATGGTGTCATTAAAGGAAGTAATTCTTGTAGATTTAAACCAATTACCTTTGCCTTGATAGATCACTGACTCATCTTCAGTATCAGAGTTTATAAATAGTAATATTGGATAAGAGATGTGGACATGACCCTTGGGAAACTAAGCCTAGTTCCTTGGCCAGGTCCCTTAACATCTCAGTTTACTCAATTGTAAATAATGGTGATAGACGAGGAGATCTCTACAGTCACCTCCAAGTTTATTAGCCAAGAATTATGTTCTTCCAAATTTTCAATAAACGTTTTAAAAATATTTGCTATATGCCAAACTGTGCTAGCACTGGAGATACAAAAAGAGGCAAAAGATAATTCTTGTCCTCAAAGAGCTCACAGTTTAATGGAGAAAATTACAAGCAAGTATATATAAACTATATAGGATAAATAGGAAATTGTTAAAAGAGGGAAGATACTAGAATTAAGAAAGGTTAGGAAAGGCTTCCTGTTGAAAATCAGATTTTACTTGACTTAAAGGAAGTCAAATGGGATAATATTTGTAAAGTGCTTTGCAAACCTTAACACACTATAGAAATTATTGTTATTATTGAAGAGAATTGGAATAGGCTGGATGTTATCCTAGTGATGATGAAACCATCTCACCTGGTATAAGCCTACATAACAAAATAGATGGATAGAAAAGTAAGCAGAGTATGAATTAAGAGCTTACTATGTGCCAGTCAGTCAAATATACTAGAGATGCAAAAACAAGATGATTCTTACACTGAAGGAGTTTAGATTCTAATGGAAGAAGTCACAATCAAAATTGGGTTTGGAAAAAGTGAGTGGGAAAAGAACACTGGAGCAAGGCAGCTGATGTGTAGGTAGAGTGGCCAGGAGAGTGAACAGAAGGAGAAATAAATATGATAACTAGGGATCCTCAAGATTCCAGGCAAAAGACTTATCACTTGGGAAGCTGGTTTAAGACAGAGAAGCCAAATAGCTTCTACACTAGCCAAAGTTTTCTGGGAGAAGTATGTTCCTTCTCTGCTACAATTTAGTCAGATCAGGGTCAAGATTTTGAGAACAGGTTCTATTGAAAGAGGTACCTCATCTGGCAAGAATCAAGGAGGTCTTTAGAGTATTCTAATCACATTTTGTTAAATACATAGCAGAAGACTTGGTAAAGTCAACATATCTTGTTAATATATGCTTATAATGAATGTCATCATAGAATGATGTTTACTCTATGTTTTGATGCTTGGATGAGAGACTATTTTTTAAAAAATCCTTACCTTCTGTCTTAGATCAGTACTATGTATTGGGTCCATGGCAGAAGAGCAGTAAGGATTAGGCAATGAGGGTTAAGTGACTTGCCCTGGGTCATATAGCTAGGAAGTGTCTGAGATCACATTTGAACTGAGGACCTCCTGTCTCCAGGGATGGTTCTCAATCCACTAGGCCACCTAGCTGTCCACCCTACAGCAGCTTATTGATCTATTCTTCAAAGTCCCTGCTGATGGGGAAGGTACCAGCTGTACATAATTTGACAGAGACCAGATTAGTCAAGCCTATCACCTCACCATAAACTCATCTTAGATAAGTATGGAAGAAAAAAAAAACAATTGTAAAAGTGTCACATTTAGGGGAGACAAGACTGCCTTAGCTTAAAGTAGCCCTCAGTCTATATGGGGAAGAAGGGTTAACAATATGCAAGTGCCATTCCTTTCCTATTCGCTTCCTTTGGGGTAGAGATGTCAAGTATAAGCTCTATCTGCACAAGACTCTTCATTGCTAGAGGGATTGCTTAAATACCTACTCTGCTAGGCACTGTGAAAATATGATCTCATTTCATAATCTCTAGCAGTGCAATAAGTATACCCACACCTATGAATACTTTCTTGCTTGGCAAATATAACAATGCAATAAGGATCTCACTCACTTGGTACTGTATCCTCCAGCATGCACCTGTTTTTAGGAAAGAACAGCACAGGGAGAATAGAGCATACCTAAGTGTGCTTGAGTGCATCCAACTATGTTATGGTATGTTTAATAGTACATACATGCATGGCACCTATACATCATCCTCCGTCACCCTTGCATGTAATTTCATGGGTATAATGAGAACCTAAAAACTATACAGATATGTATCCTTAATGTAATTTGCAAATTCTTTAACTGAGGGAAGTATGTAGAAGGTATTCTGAAAGTTCTCAAGCAGCTTCTTCCCCTGAACAGACAGAGGAAAATGGAAACATAGAAGCAAGAAGCAGCATGAGCTTCTGGGTAGAGGTCAAGGTGGAGGAATATGGAGCAAGGTGGAGGAAATGGCCACATTGCTAGATGAATGCCCCAAAGTTCTTGTGCCAAGCTGGTGGCTGCAGAAAGCACAGCGACTGACTTCAGGAACTGCTGGACCATGCTGCGAAGACACTGACCCAGATGAAGAGATACCATCTGAGCAATGGCTCAGACATGGATGTTGGAGCAAGTGAACATACAAACCCCAAAGGGAATTGGGCAAACTTTAAGAAAGAGATGTTGCCCTCTCCATAAAGTTCTTAATTCTGTTCATGCTGATTGGATTTCATGAAATGCTAAACTGTGTTTGTGGGTTGGGGTGAGATGGGAGAGGGAAACCAAATTCCTTACAAGGGAGGGACCCAGATTGAGTTTATCAGGAGGACTAAAGCCAGCTACCAACTTAAAAATAATTTACTCCTAAACCTTGGGGCATCTCACTGGGCTGGCTATAGTTCCCTTTGTAGAGAGCTGATTCTTGTTTATCTGTAAATAAGAACTCACTTAGGTAATGAAATCAGGAAGCTCTAGGCAATATTTTGGACTGCAGAGACCCAGTCATGTTTTGGGCCTCTTGGCATCCTGCAATGAAGTAATGAGGGAGGAGCCTCTAACTAAACCTTCTTGGTGGCTGTTACCAATTAGAGATCTCTATGGGAGGGCCTGAGTGAATACATCACAAGGGATATCTATTGGGCTGCACTTGCACCCTTTCTCTCTTGCCCTTGTTCTTTGGCATCTTGATCAATCTATGGAAGGAGTCCACTGGCTAGTTTAGTTTGTTTTGATGGGTCAATTAAAAAAATTTTTTTTAAATTAAGAACTATAGCCTCCAGAGCATTTCAATCACTACACATATTATAAATGTTATGTTACATTTATAGCCTTCCCATGTCTAGCACAGTGGCTTACTTATGTAGGTATTCAATAAATATTTTTAGAATTGAAAGATGAATGGATGATTTTTTAGGTGGCAATATTACCTAAATCAATGCACTTATTCAGCACTATACCACACTGTCAAAAGATTATTTATAAAACTAGAAAAATAAGAAAATTCACTTAGAGGAACAAAAAGTCAGAAATCTCAAGGAAAATAATGACAAAAGTAGGAAGGAGACCAGATCTCAAACTATAATAAAATCAGTAATCATCTAAATTATCTGGTAATAATTTAAAAACAGAAAAATAGATTTATGAAATAGATATAAGTATGCAACATACAGAAACAGATATAATAGTGTTGTTTTAATAAGCCCCATGACTCCAACAACTAAGGTAAGGACTCACTATTCAAGAAGATCTGCTGGGAAAACTGGAAAGCAGTTTGGCAGAAGTTATATTTAGAGAAGTATCTAATATCATACACCAAAACCAGCAGTGAATGGATACATGAGATAGATGCAAAAGGACATATCCTAAAGAAACTAGAGCAGGGCAGGAGACATTTTTTTGCAATTATGGATAGAAGACATTTTTTACTTAAAATTTTAATTTTAAGTGCATTTGAAGCATCAGCTAAATTTGAAATTATTATTCATTGTACATTTTACAAGAAACAAAAGATTTATATTTTCTTCCTAATAAAAGTCTTATACCAAAATATCTCTGCTTCATGGGGCAAAATATAGAATATGCTTTTATTTTAGGACATTAATATTGAAAACAAGATTCATTGTAGTTTCTAAAAAAGGAAGGATTATTCCTTTTGTGGTTGACCTGCATTACTGTATTAATAACATAATTCTCCTGCTGAATGGACTAGTAGGAATAATTGTAGAAATAATCATAGAGGGATATGTTGGTTGCCCCACTTTTTTTTGCTTGAATCTTTACATTACATTCTCATTTTTTATGCTTCTCTTTACTCCTTCATTTAAACTTCTAAGTTTCTCTGCCAGTCTGGTCTTTTCATCAGGAATGTTTGGAAGTCCTCTATATCTAAAGGAGACTGATGCAAAATAAAATCTGATTGCCACCGTTTAGTCTGAGCTTCACAATTTTCAGACCTTGGTCTGTGCAAGTGAAGACTCCTACTTGTCTCCACTGTGGTTGACACCAATTCTTTTAAACCTATATATAACATTACATGAAGATGGAATTAACTCTTCCCTGCTGGTTTTTAGATTTAATCATCAGAAGCATATACACCCCACTTATCCTTAAGTGTGCTATAGTAAGTGACAATCAGAATTGAATGACTGCCTGTTGGGCAGTCTTAAGCAAAGCTTTAGCTATAATTGGTCCATGTAAAATGGAAGGAAGGTACAGGAAGTGACAAAAGAAATGGTCTTTATAAATAGCAAGAACTTCCTGTGAAGAGGTCTTTTGCCTTGAACTGGACCCTGGAGGAGCTCCGGCTGAGGACCTTGGACTGCTTTCTATTTCCCCTTAGAACTACCACGTGGATGAGTGAAAAAGGCTGATTCCCTTCCTTGGCTTGTTCTGGAGGTACTAGCCTCTAAAGAGAACCTTGTTTAGGAGGAGGCCTCCTGGCTAAAACCCTTGTTTAATTGACCCCCTGGGCCCTCTGGCTGGGGCTACTAGAGCCCTGCTGGAATAAGCCAGGGCTTGAGCAAATAGTCTATCTCAGTGATCTGTTTCTAGTTTCATTGTATAGTTTCCTACTCATTGTTTTCATCAAATTAGGAATAATGTTGTGTGCCTGGATAGAACATTTCAGGCCCCCCCCCCCCCATCTGGCCCACTGGTCATAGTTTGCCCATTACTGGTCTAGCTCATTAAGCTAGATTTCTTAATCTGCCCTCTTTCTTATTTCTTATTTCTCTATTTTCACTCTTTCCCTCTATTTTATAAATAAATTGCTAAAAAGTAATTTGGAATTAATTAATTCCTGGTGACCACACTTTGATAAATTTAGTCAAACCTTTTTAAATTTTTACTTCTTACATTCTGCCCCTTATATTACCATTGTAGAATTTTATTAAATACTCATTACATTTACCAAGTGGCTTGAAAAATTCCTGAAATTTCAACAATCAGCTTTTCCAAGTGTGTGAGACAGAATTGAGTGTGCTATTTTCAGGATGAGCATTCAGCTTACAAAGGCTAATTCATTACCTTTTATTGATTGAAGACTCTGGGACAAATTTAGGAGGGAGGAGGCAGAGCTAAGATGGCCTTGGAGTAGCAGGAGCTTTCTGAATCTCTTTCCAACCAGTCATTACAAAGCATCTCCAAAGGACAGAAATCAAAATTGAATGAGTAAAGGGGCTCTCCCATGGGATGCAGCCTTAAATGTAGGCACTATTTGGGGATTTGCACACTATAAGGGGGTGAAATTACACTTATCAAAGAATGAGCTGATCACACACACATACACATCTACCTACAAAACCAGAGTCAGAGTGAGGACCAGGCAAACTCTAAATTCTTGGGGGCTGCCTGAAAGCACTACAGACTTACCCTTACCCTTGGTGGTGGGACTTGGGACCTGAGGCTGAAGAGCATGAAGTCTGGGCAGCAGAGTGTGGAGATTGAGCAGAAACAAGGCTGGCCACAGCAGAGGCAGCAGGCACTGGAAAAATAGCCTTAGAGCAAAATGCTTTAAAGCTCCCTACACAAAGAACTGCCTGGAAGATACTACCAAGGCAAAGCCCTGTGAGACAGAAGCTAAGAAAGCATGTCCACCAACATGCAGGAACTGCAATCTACTAGTAGCAAAAGAAATAAGCAGCAGCAAAAATAGATTTTTGCCCTGGATAATTTCTATGGAGAAAAAGATCAAAATACGGAAGCAATAGCAGAGAGTGACAAACAATAAACACTTCCAAACTTTCCAAAAAAAAAAAAAAAAAGGAAATTGGTTACAAGCTCTTGAGGAACTCAAAAAGGAGTTCAAGAGCCAAGTAAGAAAGATAGAGGAAAAAATGGGAAGAAAAGTGGGAGAAAGAAATGAAAGTAATACAAAAAGAAAATAACAGCTTAAAAGACAAAATTGCCCACATGGAAAATGAGGCACAGAAATAAAATGAAGTAATAAGCAAATTGGAGACCAGAATTGACCTGTTTGAAGCCATGAAAAGCAGGATAGCCCAAACTGAAAAGGAATATCATAGCTGAAAATCAGTCTTTAAAGACTAGAATTAGGCAAGTAGAAGCTAATGGTCTCATGAGACAGCAAGAATTAATAAAGCAGCCAGAAAGAGACAATTCAGATATCAAGGAGCCCCAGTCAGGATTATATAAGATCTGACAGCCTCCACACTACGGGACTGCAAGGCTTGGAATATGATATTCAGGAAGGCAAGAGAATTGGGTCTACTACCAAAAATCACCTACCCATCAAAACTGACAATATACTTTCGGGGAAAGTATGGGCACTTAACAAAACAGAAGATTTCCAAGCATTCTTAAACAAATTTAGGAGGGAGACTGATGAAGGACAGAAAGGACAATGAATAGCTTGGTTGTGTACCATTGCCCCTCCCCCTTACCTCACCTGAATTGGGTTAGAAGCACAAGTGTTTGATTTGTAGGTCAAGGTCTGATTGGGATGAGGGAGGAGCCTCATGTGTATATTGTCTGCTTGCTGCCAGTCAGTTGGTACTTCTCTGAACATCATTGAAGTGGTTTGTTTGTTTTTTTTTTATGAAGGAAATAAACTGCCCTTTATACTTCTACCTTCTGATTTCAGGTTTTTATTTGAGTGAGTCATCATTTTTATCTCACACAGATGGGGGCTTGTCTCAGATTCCTGGAATAGTAGAGACACACTCCCCTGATTGGCAGAATGTCTCACCAGTCATTCTGGTGTTCCTTCCTAGGGGAGGGATAATCGAGTGAGCCTCTGCCAGCTTCCAAGCCCAAAGGGATAAGAAGGTGAGAGTAGAAAGCAGAGACATTCCAGATGGGGAAAGGAGACAGCTGCAACAAGGATTTGGATTTGTGTGCTCACATCCCAAACCTGTTGAGATTTTGCAAGACTGAAACACCCTGGCTGGTTCACAGGATAGCCTTGGCTAGTGAGCCTGAGGTCTGGGTGCAACCTAGGATCTGATTCACAAGATATCTCAAATAAGATAAATTGAAAGATCTGGTAAGTCTGAGAGTGAGTGAACCAGGGAAGTGGGCTTGCAGGCCTCAGGATTGAGCAGTGTAATAATGCCTGCTGGTGGGGATTTGACAGGGTTCTAGATACCTTGATTCAATATAGGTAAAGATCTGGGAATGGGCTGGGGAAATCCAAAGAGTTGCAAAAGGGCCTCTCTATCCCTCCTGCAAATCTGGGAGGTTGGGTTGGAGTTGACTTAGAACCTGTTTTTGTAAGTCTAGTGCCACAGGTCTATTTTGTGTGTTTTAAGTGACTTAATGTGTTTTAAGCTCATTTGTCTCTCTCCCCTTGTATTTCAGAATATCAGGGGATATTTGGAGGACAAAAGAAGCCAGTGGCTTCTTGCCCAAGATCCTGAATCCAGAGACCAGAGGGTGGCTTACATGCATCCAGGATTTGTCTGCCATTACTACTTTGGTGAAGGAGAGCAGAAAATGGTCCTGAAGTTAGTAAGAGAAAGAAGGGGTCTCTCTGGCTAGAAGACTGGGTCCTGATAAAGACAATAGATTGAGCCCTATTTGAGAGATGCCCTTCCAGGTTCTCCTAGCAGCAGTCACAGCTGTGAGGATGGCTGCAAATGGATGGACTCACTGCACCTAAGTGAAGGGGCCAGCAGCTCCACTTGTCTCCTGGACAGCTAAGGCTTTGGAGGGATACTTCTGAAGGTGACATTCAGAAGATCACTGGTGACTGTGATGAGATTGGACTGGGAATTTGTGGACTTTTAGGCATTTTAATTTGTATTGTTTGTTACATTTCCTAGAAGGGGAAACTGAGGCAAGCGAGAATAACACATCTCTGAAAATAAAAAAGGGAGACTGTGAGACATAATTGAGTGTGCTATTCTCAGGATGAGCATTGAGCTTACAAAGTCTAGTTTGTTACCTTTTGTTGACAGAGGACTCTGGGACAAGCTTAAGAGGGAGACTGATGAAAGACAGAGGGCAATGAATAGCTAGGTTGCTCCCCTTACCTCACTTGAATTGGGTTATAATCACAGGTGTTTTGATTTGTAGGTCAAGGGTGGGGGGAAACCTGACCACAAAGAGGGGAAGAGCCTTGTGTATATATTGCCTGCTTTCTGCATAGTCAGTTGACATTTCTTAGCCCATTATTGAAGTGTTTTCTTTCATGAAGGAAACAAACAACTATCTCTTTTTCCTCCTACCTTATGATTCTAGGTTTTTATTTGACTGAGTCATTTTTATCTCACACATGAGCATGTAAGAATTGACATACACCACCATACCACACACTGCTTATGAAAACATTAACTTGGTAGTGAAATTGTTCTTTTATTCCTTTTATTATAGATCTTGCCACATCACAACATTCCTCAAAAGGTGTGTGACAAAAGCCAGTCAAACACCAATAATGTATAGCTGCTACTTCCTCCTTTTGATGCTGGTGAGAGTGTGGGAGGAAGCCTGGGACACTACCCACAGATTTTGCCTATTTTTGCTGTCCTGAAAATGCTACAAGTTTTCTTTGGCAGGTAATGGTGTGGTGGAGTCAGCTCTTACCTGCTCATGAGATAGCATTATTAAATTGTTAGGAATTTTACAATACATAGTTAAATTTTTAGAAATTTGATAAATACAGTCATCTCTTGCTATGTCATGGTTTATTTAACACAGCTTCACTGTATCATGGGTTTAAAAAAAAATCCAATTCTGTATTGTGGAGTTATACTTATCTTGGCACACCATTGGCTGATGGAATGAAAGGCAAACAATCACAACACTGTGTTCTGTATCCTGGGTGCTGATTGGTTGAGTGACTATGTTAATAAGAGTGTGGAAAAGGTTTATAAGAGAGTAGGAAGAGTTTATAAAGCCTTAGAATATATAAATAATAAAATAAATATAATACTGCTACTTTAAGGATTTTCACCTGTTGTAGGGATCTCTGGAACCTAACTCCTCCCTAGGTGAGGGATCACTATATAGTCAGAGGAGGGTTCAATTGACTCCTGTAATGGTAATGATATGTGTTCCTTTAAAGGAATTGGTGTCAGCTACAGTAGAGTATATTTGCAATTGATTATTGTCTACTTTAAATGACTTTGGCTTTAATACTGAATATCTGAAAGTGAATTTAATTTCATTTTTTTGGATAGTACTAATACATAATACTTGGAAGAAAGTCTGAATTAGAAAGTTTTTAGAAAATTTTTCTAAAATCATCATTTGATACTTTAAGTCAAGGGCAATTATCACTTAACTTTTTAATATCTGAAAATAAGAATTTAAAAATATTTCTGGATAAAATTCATTTTATTTATCATCAATCTAATAAAATCAACTAAGCTAGGAACTACAGTTAAGAACTTGAATATGAAATTATTAAAATTGGTAGACTACCAGGATTGAGATTGTTGACATATAGTTTAAGTTGCTACTGCTTAATGGTGCACAAATCCTATATTACATATGATTTTTTCTCAATTCTTATTGAAATAGGTAAATAAACACACAGGGTTTTCTAGGGAAAAAAGGGATGAAGGAGGAGTGAAGGGTGATTGCTTGACACACAGTAACACACTAGAAATCTCACCAAACTCACAAATATAGGACTTGGGAATGGATGGTAACAGTTGGGAAGCAACTGTCACTTCAGACCAGCTCAGCCAGGGATTTCCTATTAAATGATAGTGAGCCTTTTGGGTTGTGGAATGAAACAAAAGGAAGTTATAAAAACACGGTTTAATAGCTAGTTTAAGGGTAAAAGATGTGGGGAGAGGTCACACTACCCTAAATAACTATAGACAGACTACACATAACACCTATGGGATAAATTCAGGGTTAGAGTTCTGGTAATCCCTACACTAACACTATGGCAGGCAGCCAGGACACAAGGGAATAATGGGATCTCACACAGATGTTCTTGATCAGTAGCTCAAATGTATCAGCTTGTCCAAGAGCACAGGTACCAGCCAAATAAATCCTCAGAGAAAGCAGGGAGATTGATCTTGCTTGTCCACCAAACAAGACAGCTATTCTCAATCTGCACTTCTAGATCTTGCTAGTTGAGATGTCACTCTTGCAGATGATGCTCTAAGTACAGAGATCTCTCACCTTCTACCTATCCAAGTAATCCTAATATATTCTATTAAAATCTAAAGACCTATTGCTCATGGGTAGGACGAGCTAACATAATAAAAATGACAATTCTACCCAAATTAATTTACCTATTTAGCGCCATACCTATCAAGCTACCAAAAAACTTCTTTACTGAATTAGAAAAAACTATAACAAATTTCATTTGGAATAACAAAAGATCAAGAATATCAAGGGAAATAATGAAAAAAAAATGTGAAGGAAGGGGGCCTAGCAGTACCAGATATTAAACTATACTATAAAGCAGCAGTCATCAAAACAATATGGTACTGGCTAAGAGATAGAGAGGAGGATCAATGGAATAGACTTGGGGTTAATGACATCAGCAAGACAGTGTATGATAAACCCAAAGAGCCCAACTTTTGGGACATGAATCCACTATTTGACAAAAACTGCTGGGAAATTTGGAAAACAATATGGGAGAGATTAGGTCTAGATCAACATCTCACACCCTACACCAAGATAAATTCAGAATGGGTGAACGACTTGAATATAAAGAGGGAAACTATAAACAAGTTAAGTGAACACAGAATAGTTTACTTGTCAGATCTGTGGGAAAGGAAAGACTTTAAAACCAAGCAAGAGTTAGAGAAAATTACAAAATGTAAATTAAATGGTTTTGATTATATTAAACTAAAAAGTTTTTGTACAAACAAAAACAATGTAGTCAAAATCAGAAGGGAAACAACAAATTGGGAAAAAATCTTTATAACGAAAAACTCTGACAGGGGTCTAATTACTCAAATATACAGGGAGTTAAAGCAATTGTATAAAAAAATCAAGCCATTCCCCAATTGATAAATGGGCAAGAGACATGAATAGGCAATTTTCAGGTAAAGAAATCAAAAGTATCAATAAGCACATGAGAAAGTGTTCCAAATCTCTAATAATTCGAGAAATGCACATCAAAACAACTCTGAGGTATCACCTCACACCTAGCAGATTGGCTAAAATGAAAGAAGGGGAGAGTAATGAATGTTGGAGGGGATGTGGCAAAATTGGGACATTAATGCATTGCTGGTGGAGCTGTGAACTAATCCAGCCATTCTGGCTGGCAATTTGGAATCATGCTCAAAGGGCTATAAAAGAATGCCTGCCCTTTGATCCAGCCATACCATTGCTGGGTTTGTACCCCAAAGAGATCATAGATAAACAGACTTGTACGAAAATATTTATAGCTGCGCTTTTTGTGGTGGCAACAAATTGGAAAAGGAGGGTATGTCCTTCAATTGGGGAATGGCTGAACAAACTGTGGTATATGCGGGTGATGGAATACTATTGTGCTAAAAGGAATAATAAACTGGAGGAGTTCCAGGCGAACTGGAGAGACCTCCAGGAACAGATGCAGAGCGAAAGGAGCAGAGCCAGAAGAACTCTATACACAGAGACTGATATACTATGGTAAAATTGAATGTAATGGACCTCTGTACCAGCAGCAATACAGTGACCCAGGACAATTCTGAGGGATTTATGGTAAAGAACGCTACCCACATTCAGAGGAAGGACTGCAGGAGAGGAAACATATAGGAAAAACAACTGCTTGAACGCATGGGTCGGGGTGGACATGATTGAGGGTGTGGACTCGAAACTACCACACCAATGCAACTACCAACAATTTGGAAATTGGTCTTGATCAAGGACACATGACAAAACTAGTGGAAATGTGCATTGGCCATGGGTGGGGGGACTGCGGGGGGTGAAGGGGAAAGGAGGAGCATGAATCATGTAACCATGTTAAAAATGAATATTAATAAATGTTTG
>NC_058135.1:176044160-176164280 GCF_016433145.1 Gracilinanus agilis | reverse complement strand
CCCTTGCTCCCCTTGGTTTATCCCTTCTAACTTTCTCAGAAGGGTTAGATAAGAGTTTTATGTCCCAATGGATAGTATAGCTACTCTTCCCTCTCCGGGTTGATTACACTAAGAGTAAGGTTTTGTCCCCTCTCCCTCCCATGCCCTCTTTGTGTGTAAGAGAATATCCTATTTTCTTATTCACTCAAGTTTCTCTTGGTGTCCCCTGCTATTCACCCCCTCTTTCCCATCCCCCATGCCATCTTAGATTATTTAGTGTTCCACCCTCACCCTGTGAATTATTCTTTTGATTACTATAATAGTGAATACTATAATAGTGAATACAGTTCACTACAGAGAATTATACATAACATTTCTCTACATAGGAATACAGATAATTAGATCTCACTGAGGCCCTTAAAAAGGCAAATTTAAAAATTATCAGTTTTCTTTCTTTCCCCTTTGTATCTTATTTACCTTTTCGTGTTTCTCTCGATTTTTGTGGTTGGATATCAAACTTTCCATTTAGCCCTGGTCTTTTCTGTGCAAATACCTGGAATTCTTCAATTTTGTTGAATGCCCATACTTTTCCCTGGAAATATATAGTCAATTTTGATGGGTAGTTGATCTGTGGTTGCAGGCCCACCTCTCTTGCCTTTCTGAATATCGTATTCCAAGCCTTGCGATCTTTTAGCGTGGAGGCTGCCAGATCCTGTGTGATCCTGATTGGTGCTCTTTGATATTTGAATTGTTTCTTTCTGGCTTCTTGTAAGATTTTTTTCTTTTGCTTGGAAACTCTTGAACTTGGCAATTATATTTCTGGGTGTTTTCTTTTCTTGATCGAATGTAGTGGGTGTTCTATTAATCCTTTCAATGTCTATATTGCCCTGTTGTTGTAGGACTTCAGGGCAATTTTGCTGAATTATTTCTGTTAGTATGGAGTCCAGGTTTCTATTAATTTCTGTTTTTTCTGGAAGACCAATTATTCTCAAATTGTCTCTTCTAGACCGTTTTTCTTGGTCTGTCACTCTCTCATTGAGATATTTCATGTTTCCTTCTATTTTTTCAGTCTTTTGAGTTTGTTTTATTTGTTCTTGTTGTCTTGAGAGATCATTAGCTTCCAATTGCTTAATTCTAGCCTTTAAGGATTGGTTTTCGGCTATAATCTTTTGGTTTTCAGCTATAATCTTCTGGTTTTCGGCTATAATCTTCTGGTATTCCTTTTCAATCTGGTCATTTCTGTTGTTCAATTTACTTATCAGTTCATTTGGTTTCTGAGCCTCACTTTGCAATTGCAAGATTCTACCTTTTAAACTGTTATTTTCTTGCCAGATCTCTTCCATTTTCCTCAAAATCTCAGTTTTGAACTCTTCTATAGCTTGTGAGGAGTTTTCCTTATTTGAGGAGGGTCCGGATGCTTGTTTGTTCTCCTCCTCTGTTTGCTCGGTTGTCTGGATTTTCTCTGTGTAAAAGTTGTCGAGTGTTAAAGACTTCTTTTTCTTGTTGTTAATCTTTCTCTTCTGAGCTTCCTGAGACTGGGTAGCCATCGTTAGCCCAGCAGCTTCTCAGGTTTATCCTCCCGCTCAGGGTCTGTCCGTGGTCTATTGGCTCCTGAGGTCTGTCTGGTTTTTTCCAAGGTCAAGCCCCCTGGTGAACCCCCTTGCTTGATCCTCTGCCGGAGGTTTCTTTACAAGTCTCAGGGCACTGCTTCCACAGTTGTATGCCGGTCTGCACTGGTTCCCCACTCAGGGTTTCAGAGCTTTAGCTAGTGGCTGTGTCTGCCTCCACCCACGCCTCCACCCGTGTCTACGCTCTCAGCCTGTGCTCTGCGCCCTGCATCCGCTCCTGGCGTCCTGCTCCAGCGCTCAAATTCCGCATGCGCTCGCTAGCTTCCTGGGGTCCCAAATCCCACCACTCTCAGGAACAGGCCCCGGAGCCGCCAATGACTCAATGGGTGCCCCAAACTTGCTCCACCTCTTCCTAGCTGGCCTTGGCGCTATAGGTGTTGTGTGTGGAGGGGGTGGGGGTGGGGTGGTTGCTCAGCCCGCGATTTAGTGAGAGCTGTTTCACCCCTTTATAGCATGGAGATGCCTCGATTCCATGTACCTTCCATGCTGTGCCCTGTTGTCGGGTTCCTCCGTTCGTCTGGACTTGTTTTTATGTCCCCTTGAGGAGTTTTGTGTGTTTCGGTCAGGAGAGGTTAAGAGCTGCTTCTTACTCTGCCGCCATCTTAACCCGGAACCTAACATCTTTATTTTTGAAAAACAAATCAAAGTCATGTTCATATAAACACTGACGTTACAAAGTACAGGGAGGAAAGGAAAACGGAAACCTCTACTGTCACACCAAACAAGTCCAGGATGCTCTCTGTCCCTTGGACAGCCACTTAGGATCAAGCACAAATCAAAGCTCCTTTGGGCTGAGCTACAGCGCTCCTTTCTGAGAGGGCAGGGACAAGGGAGGGGAGCTGGGACCATCGAATGGCGAGGGTTTTTGGCAGGTCTCCTCAGGCACTAGAGATATTGCTGTATTGTTAATAAAAATATATATGCTTCTCTTTAAAGCATAAAAAAAACCTCCATTGGCGATATATTGTGGAAGCCTCTCCTGGGGCTCCAAATGCAGCATCTTCTCCCTGCCCCTCCCATGGGTTATTTCTTGGTGCTTTTGTGGATCAAGGCCATTCTCTGCTTGTGGGCCTCTGTGGTGCAGGCCTTTTTGTAGGGCCTTACTTCTTCTGAACCAAAACCTGGGATCCACATGTTCCACTGGCGCTCTAAGTGCAGCTGGACATCTTTGACCTCTAAGGTGTTAGACTTTCGATGTCGGGCCAGGTGGCTTGCCGCTGTCACCACACTCTCAATGAAGTCATCAGCAATCTGTTAGTAGCATCTCCTCTACGTCTTCATCCAGTTGTTCATTGGGATCTACTTCTCTAACCAAGTCCTGTAGTTTCTTCTTGGTCAAAACCTGATTGCTTTCTGGTCTAAGACGACCCCCTGCCCCTGGGGGGCCTGGCATCTTTCCCACTGTGGTACTGTTGGCTATAGACCCCTGAAGGGGTGTGCTGGAAGGTTCTGGTTTTATAGATGAAAAGTTGGAGAGGTTGATCAAGGCTGAGGGGCCAAACTGGTTCATAATCTGCCTGGCTTTGGCCTTCAGTTCATGGAACTTGTCAAGGTCCTGTTTCTTTTTGGGATTGTGGAGACCGAGGCCAATCAACGGCAGCCAAGTCTTATCTGCCCATGATCCCTGGGCTCCCAGCTGGCACAAACTTGCACTCTCAACTGCCGGGTCCGACTGCCTGTTGTACTACATTTTATAACAAGCTTTTACCAGGTGAAAAAATTATGTACACTCGCACTGTGGATCATAGACAAGTTAGAGAGGAAATAGATCTTCCTTTTTAATGATAAATCCTTTTGTTATGCCTCTGTTTGGCCGACCCATTGTCTAAAGGGATGTACAATACGATTTTTTTTTGATATTATTTTTCTCTATATTTCAGATTGGAATTTGTTTTTTTCTCTCTCTTTTTTTTTTAACTTGAGTATATGGAATCAGTATGAATGTTTTTGATTTTGAAGGATCAATTTATAATGCCTATTAGTCCTAATAACACTGCATACCCAAAAGCTTTAGACTATGGATACCTGTCATTGATTGTTAAGTATTATGGGACTTTAAAAAATATTTGTGTCTGATTTCAGAAGAAGAGATTATTAAGAAGCTACTGCATAGTGCAAAGAAGCTCAAGGTTGGAGACCCACAATCCCTGTGGGATTGATAAGAATCTACACCAAGACAGAGGACTTGTTTTGGGGTTTGAGGAAGTGGCTGTTTTGCAAATCCAGATTTTGTACTTCCTTGTGCCTGGTTTTTACAAGCACCTTTGTTTGGTTTTCATTTTAGCTCCCCTTTCCCTGTGACTGAAGGAAAAATCAGACCACGGAATCATACTTCCCTTTTACCTCAGACTTTGTCCCCTTTTCTCTTTTATAGTATGGCAATTTTCTGTAGTCCTGGCTGCTGATGGGTAAGTGCAGTATTGTTGCAATTATCCTCCATGCTTGTAGGATATAAGCTATCTCCATTGGCCCTTGCTGGTGATTCAAGGACTTGTTTTGATTTTATTTTTATTCATAACTTTATACACACAGAATTAAAAAAAAATTTATTTAGAATATTTTTCCATGGTTACATGATTTATGAATTTTTTCACCTCTCTTCCCATCCTGCTCCTAGAGCTGACAAGCAATTCTACTGGATTATACGTGTATCATTGTTCAAACCTATTTCCATGTTATTTATATTTGCAGGAAGGTAATCTTTTAAAGCCAAAACCCCAATCACATCCCCATCCAACCACATGATGGATCTATGTTTTTCTTCTGTGTTTCTGTACCTAAAGTGAAATGAAGTAAACTAAGTCATTGTCTAGAAAATCTGTTTTTCTCTGGGGAAAAGTAAAAATCAGAAATGAACTTTCTGTGAAGGTCAAAATAACATTCACATGAAAAAAATGACTCCCTTTACTGCCTCACAGTCTAGTTTAAGAGATACAGTGGAAAAATCCTAAATACCATGCTACTGCCCCAAAATAGCTTCCAGACAGACGATAAGGGTTGCTATTGCTTCCCCAAGGTTATGTATCATTTATGAACATTTTCTTTGTATTTTGAACCCTATAAAAACTGCATTATAATTTTACTTTGGGGCAGCCTTCACTAGGAAGGTTGTCTTGGCCAACTAGGTACATTTATTAATCAATAGATTAATAAATAAATATTGGTTCCACTTATTTGAACTTCTGGGTGTCTAGACTCATTTTCTGAGGTACCCCACTTCAGCAGTTCTTTGTCTGGATGTGGATAGCGTTCTTTCTTGTAAATTCCTTTAGATTGTCCTGGATCATTGCATTGATGCTAGTAGAAAAGTCTATTACATTTGATTGTGCCATAATATACCAGTATGTGATACACATCAAATTTTGAAGTTGGGAGAAGGGAATTTCCCTCCCTTTGTTTTGATGTAATCAGTGATCTTTTATGTAATCAATCAGCATTTACCATTGAGATGTGCAGGGATAGACAGGTCCTCAGAGAAAGCAAGTTGAAAACAACAAGACAGGAAACTGATTCCACACGCACCACCCCTTGGATGGTGCCAGGCAAATTAAGGAACTATGATTGGTTCCTGAGATGTGATGTGGAAGAGATAGTGGGTGGAGAAAACTGCTTATAAAGGCAAGACCAAGGATCTGCTCAGGGACTCTTGCACTCTTCTGACTGGAGACTGGACCTGAAGGAGCCTTTGTTGGTGGTGAGCTTCAATCCATCAGAACGGCAATTAGGGTATTTAGCTAGGCAACTCTCTACCTCCTTCCTACCTTTCCCTCTCTTTACTATCACTACTTTGATGTACTAAAGCTACTAGAAGCCTCATGATTTAATTTTAACTATTACAACATATATACATATTTTTATCTAGAATTTTTTGTCTTTTTTTTTAAACAATTGATTCATAAACCTCATACCTCAGCCACGCGTCTTAGGATGATTCTAGTGTTGGTCAACACCCTCCTGAGGGTGGGATTGTATAATTAACCTAAAATTCAAGGTTTAAGATCTTTTAAAGTCATTTTAGGAAAAGGTTTAAGATCTTTTAAAGTCATTTTAGGAAAAGAAAATCACCAACACCCCAAACTGAGAAAGTGGATCTTCTGGAGAAGATGCCATAAGGATGTGTACAGAAATCACACACTTCATCAAGAGATCCAGAGTGAACTTTGGGATATAATGAACTGAACTGAAGGAGGTTGAACCTATCATTTATTCTGATTATAAACTCTTATGCCAAAGAGGAATGCTCCTGTAAGAGGGGAATTAGATATTTAAGGTATGGTCGCCAGGAATCTAATTAGCTCGATTCCAAAATTAAAATAGACCCAAGTCAGGATGGCTTTATGGAAATTTATTTACAATTAGGAAGGTTGAAGGTAGGGAAATAGAAACTCTGGCCGGGACCAGAGGTATGGACCGGATGAGAGGAGCACAGAGGTTAATTAAACAAGGCTATTAGCCTCAAGGCCTTTGACAATTAGAGAGGCAAGAGAAGCCTCCTTGAGGGTAGAGCCTCCAGAAACACCAAGGGAGGCGAAAGGAAGTCAGCCTAACTTACCCACATTACAATTCAGAGAGAAGTCATCAGGTCTCAGCAGAGATCCTTCTACACCAAGTTCAAAGCGCAACTGCCCCCACAGGAAGTTACCATCATATTTAAAAGATAGCATCTTTTGTCACTTCCTGCATCCACCTTCAATTTCCAGTGGACAAATGGCAGCCTCAACACTGTTTTGGACTGCCCAAAGGGCAGTCCCTTGTTCTTGATTTGTTATTGTCACGTGTAGGTAACTAATCTTCCCTCCCTACTAAGTAGGGTGGGATGACATTATTTCTGATGGCTAGAGTCTAACAATGAATGAGGATGAGCTAATTCCATTTACACACTCCTTAATTAGATTTTTGTCAATGTGTCTATTGACTGATTAAAAACTTGTTCTTTTCTAACTGTTTTGGCAGTTCTCTGTTTTTCAAGGTTGACAAATTTATGTGTTTAGTATTTCTGTTTTTCTACATTTTGGGGGAGGTTTTTGTACTCTAATAAATATTCAAGTTTTGAGAACATTCCATGAACATCTGAGAATTATATAAATTCCCTTCTGTCTGGAGTGGGTTTTGGGGGTGGCCCTTGATATAGTAAGATGCACCCCCTTTAATCCCTCAAATAATCAGAGATGCCAGAATAAGATGCAGACAGATATGGCTTTATTGTGTATCTTGCAAAGGATGGGGGACATTGTGCTTAAGACAAAGACCCAAAGGCAATCCCCAATGATATACAAATGAAATTCCATCTTATAGGAAACTAATACAATACTCTCCACCTGTGCAAAAGAGTAATAATTAAAGGCTTATGTGAAAGACTGAAAGGGTAAAGGGAGAGTGAAGCTGTATCTAATTAAGCTAAAGATTTAAACTTAACTTCTTAGAGTTTCATAAATATTGATCTAATATTGTTACTGCTGCTAACTAAAAATACATTGAGAATAATACACTAATTTTTACATATGTTTCTATTCTCATTCAAGAATCACTACTAATGTATTATTTCTAATTTTCCTAAAGTTCTATATGAAGTCTTCTTTCTTATTTATCTTTTTGTTGGATTTGAAACAGATTTATGGAGGTCCCTACATTGTTATACCTTTATTATTTCTTCCTCTAATTTAAATAACTTCTTTAAGTATTTAGATATACTATTTTGGACCTATATTGGATATTTATATTGATTCCTTATTTATGATGTCCTTAAAAATAATGTAGTATCCATGTTTTTCTTTTTTAAAATTTCTATATTTATTATAGACTTATCTGAAATGATGATCATTACTTTTTTTTTTTAATTTTTAAATCCTTTACTTCTGTGTATTGACTTATAGGTGGAAGATTGGCAAGGGTAGGCAATGGGGGTCAAGTGACTTGCCCAGGGTCACACAGCTGGGAAGTGTCTGAGGCTGGATTTGAACCTAGGACCTCCTGTCTCTAGGCCTGGCTCTCAATCCACTGAGCTACCCAGCTGCCCCCAGATACTATTTTCTAATCTCTTTTGCTTATAATCTTCCATTTTATGGAGGAGTTCATTTTATCCACATTTAGTTATTGGTAAATTGTGTATTTTTCCCCATCCTATTTTCTTTTGGTTTTTCCTCTTTTTGCTGTCACTCTTCCCTTTTACAAGTGTGTCAGGTGTCATCAGGGTATAATTCTCAGAGTAACATTTTGGCTTATAACCCTAATATTTTAAGAGTCAGTGTATCTCCCTTTCAGGATAGGACTGCCCCACCCCATATCTCCAAAATCTATACTTCTAGGACTCCAGTAGAGGTAAGTAAAGTTAATCTTTCCTATCTCCAGATGCATTGCCTCACCCTCATCCTTAATACAAAGGCCTCCTAATCCCCTTTTGGACTGAGGGAGACTAACAGCCTGTAAGTGTTTTGGATTAGGTCTTTTGAGTTTGTACTTTAAGATGTTAATAAGTTTGCCCTTGTCCTCTGGGAACTTGCCTTAAGAGAAGTCCCAGACTGACCTTGACTTGGACTGAACAGTACCCCTTTTGTTTTGTGGGTTTTCCCCTCGTGTCAGAGGTCTCTCTCAGGTAGTCAAACCCATGGTTGGAATCATCCTCTTGTATCATCCATTGTAAAACATCAGTCTCTTGGGTAATCAGGCCCTGAACTTCTCCCTTTTGTATCCATTGTAAAGCTAATCAATTTAATATTCCTGTCCTTTTTTTCTGGATTAAAACTCCAACCCTTGACCATTTCTAAAAAATGTTAATTTGAAGAATATTCCATTCAGGAAGGGTTGAACTTGTAAAATAAGTCTCTTGCATTTTCCTGTAAGTTGAGAGTGTCTCTGTAAATCTTGGAACACTGTCTCAGGTCTGTTTTCTCTTTCTTTCTCTCAATAAAATATATTCCAATTTTAAAGATGGTTTCCCCAGGTCTCATTCTTGAATAGTGGCTAAAAAGGGTACATCTTGTTATTTCAAAATCCCCTTAAACTTCCACTTCACACATGTAATGTTAAAAAAGAAAAGAAAAAGAGGATGTTTGTTTAACATCTGTGATCTATTAATGAAATTATTTCTTTTTTACTTTCTTATACTTCTTTTTTTCTTTTTCCCCTTACCTGTTTCTGATTCCAGGTCTTTATCCTTTTTCTTTTAATTGCCCTTCACATTCCTCTTTCCTAAACTAGAGTTTGTTTTATATATGACTTTTCCCTTACCTATCATATCCTTTCTCAAATTCCTCTATCTCTCCATTGTCTCTGTTTCTTATTCCTTGTTAAGAGTTTAACCGAGTTTTGTTTGTGTTTCCCTTAGATTGCTAGCAGGCAATGACCCTAGGTTTTTTCCATTTGTAGAAAAACCTACTGAATGGTTGGTTTCCAGTCAATCGAAATTATTTAGGAACTTAAGGTGCCTCAGTAAGTTAATGTCTCTTCCTTGAGAAGGACACAGCTTGAGCGAATGAGGCAACACTAGGAAAATTGGCTTAGTATTGATCATCTCTGTCTCTGCTCTTTTTTTTTTTTAAGATTTTTTTTTCTTTTTAAATCCTTACCTTCCTTCTGTCTTAGAACTTAAGGCAGAAGAATAGTAAGGGCTAGGTAAGCTGGGTGGCTCAGTGGATTGAGAGCCAGACCTAGAGACTGGAGGTCCTAGGTTCAAGTCCGGCCTTGGACACTTCCAGCTGTGTGACCTTGGGCAAGTCACTTGACCCCTATTGCCCACCATTACCACTCCTGGGCCAAGGAAGGTCCTAGCCTGGATGAAAAAGGAGGAGGGTTGGGCGTGGGGCTAGCAACCCCACCCTGTAAAAACTACATCTGCTAAAGAAACTGCAACCTAAAGTAGGGGCAGCTGGGCTAGCACAGAGGATTGAGAGCCAGGCCTAGAGATGAAAAGGTCCTAGGTTCAAATCCGGGCTCAGACACTTCCCAGCTGGGTGACCCTGAGCGACTGTGTGACCCATTGCCTACTGGTTGTGGCCCTACGAAAAGGTCCTAGGTTCAAATCCGGGCTCAGACACTTCCCAGCTGGGTGACCCTGAGCGACTGTGTGACCCTGAGCGACTGTGTGACCCATTGCCTACTGGTTGTGGCCCTATGCTCCTAGAATGGAGTCCCAGGATAAAAAAAAAAATGGAGTTTAAGTGATTTGCCCAGGGTCACACAGCTAAGAAGTATGAAGTTAGATTTGAACCCAGAATCTATTATCTCTAGTCCTGGCTCTCAGTCCATTGAGCCACCTAGCTGCCTCCTTCTTTGTTCTGTCAATACTCAGTTAGATATGTTTCTGTCCTGCTACACACAGGCAAGAAAGCAAGATGTTAGTCTATACTAGGCATAAGCAGTTCAGGTTGCTCAATCCTATCCATCAGTCAGGGGTGAAGAACCCATAGGAAGCCCTAGGCAGATGCTATTTCCAAGATTTCTCTTCTTACATTAATTTTGACTGTTCTTTTAACATGCAAATGTTTTGGATTTCTTCCATTGTAAAATACTAGCCCTTTCTTATGTGGATATAGTCATTGCTGCATCAACATGGAATCTAGAGACCCCAAACTTGTGGCCTGGTGGAATCTGATGAACCTCAAGTTTTAGGAATAGCTTATAAGCTCGAGACCCCAAAGCTTGTGCTTGGTTCCCTGTTCCTGTTCCACCCTGAAGGGAATCTCAGGCTAGCAGTTCCAGACTGAATAATGGACCCTAGGGTAAATGCTAAATATCCTTTCCTCTTAGGTAGTCTTGCCCATTGTATCAGAGACCCCTTCCCAGGAAGACACACTTGGGCAGGGACCATCCTTTAGTATCCATTGTAAGTAGCCCCTTTCCCTTATACCCTAGCCTCCGGCCATGATTCCTTTCCCAAGCTTGATTGTATCCTGTCAGTATGATAGTGTCAATCATCTTTCCCAGCTCCTGGATCTTCCCAAATGGTATATAAGTTCCCCAATTTCTTTTGTTCCTAGGAGTCGTCATCTAGCATGGTGGCACTCCCAGGGGGTCAGGGATCAGAGCAAGCAGTGTTCAATCCTTGACTCTGCATAAGGCACAATGGTGCACAGCTCTGAGTAGAGGCCTAATCAGCCCTGTCCCCCTTTTCCTTAATTTAAAGAGTGGCTTTTATGACTAATTTAATAGTTCTGTGTTTTTTCTAAGTCAATAGCTGAAAAGGATATAAAACTAACATTTGTATGAGGATCACTGATAAAATCAGCTCCAGAAGAAACACAACCTTCTCAGACCAAATGTTGAAGAGAGATTTTCTAAGAACCTGAAAGAAAAATGCCCTCAAATAAATGTACTGAGAAAATCTCAGACAGAGCAACAACTGAGCTATCGATATATGGCTGCAACTCAATGTGGGACCACATGCTCATTTACATGCTGCTATTTTCAGAGTTTTGAAGGATATAGCTGATAAATGGTTAATCATCTAACTCTGGTGACTGTGGATTATTTGTATAAACACTGTCACCAGAATAATATCTGAAAGAAAAGTAGATCTTTAGAGTTTCATTTTATAAGTGGGAGTTGGGTCTTTGCTTAGAAAGATTCTTTTTTATATTAGGCACTGGAAGCCATATAGGGGATGTTAGGAAATGAGTGGAAGAAGAAAAAAGCAAAAAAGATCAAATCTGACATGCAAGATACACTGTTATTTTTCTGACAGCTATGAAGACGGGAAAATTGGTATTACTTTGTTGAGAGCTGATTGCTGGAGGAAGTCACATTTGCTATGGCTTAAGAGAGAAGAAACTGCTCCAGAATTGTTGTTCTTTATCACTCAGGTCTGAGAGGGAGAACCCAGGTTTTGCATCTGATTTGCTATGAATGAAAAAAAGTTATGGCTTTATTGAGAGGTGTTTGGAGAAAGTGGAATTCTCTATTTCTTGAAGAGTTTCCTGAGGAAAGGTTTCATTGTTGTATTTCTATTTCCAGAGAGAAAGTCCTTAAAGTTCCAGAGCAGAACTAGTGAATTTAAGAGAATTAACTGCCACCGAACCAGGATAACTACTTTGCCAAGGGGAGTTATGTGCTAAATGAGCTAGTCACAGCTTTAGAGGCCTCAGAATAACATAGGTGTAGGCTTTGCCCAATATGACATTATGAAGACCAGAAAAAGAACACAAACTAGTTTTGCTCAGCAGGTAACTCATAGCGTAAATTGTCCTCTGAAGAGAACAAGCATATTATAAAGGCCTGTCATTCAGAGACAAGTGTTACCTTAGGCACACGGGTCCCTCCCATGGGCCTCTCTGTTAGGTTTCTTTAAGTGTATGTCTCTTCTCCCCTATGGACAGTATAAGTATTGGCAGGAGAATGTGACTTACATTTACGGGTAACCTGTTATATGTTGATAATTAACGAGTTTAACCTTCTAATGAATCAATGTTAATATTATTCTTGCCTTTGCCATATTTTTTAGTAAATGTTTCAAGTCAGTGGTGTCATTAATATTGATTTGGTGTAAATGGGCATTACACCAGGAATGGCTTAGTAATTTCAGTTGAAATTAGTAGGCCAATATTTCCTCCAAATCAGAGTTACCCCCTAGAATCTTGAGAAAGATCTCTGAGACATTAGCATGTTGTCCCCTCTTCAGTAATACCACCACAGCCTGTCAGAAGTGGGTACAAGTAGGGTAAGCAAGTCAATTTGAGTCTAAGGAGGGAAATTTTAGAATGAGTTGGGTATAGTGACAGCCTAATACCATCAATACCCAGCTAAGAAGTTTTGTGGGCAGGGACAACTGATGTGCTCCTTGCCTAGGCAAACCTGTTATATGTTGAGACTTATTGTCCAAGACGACGCAAGTGATCTGCCCTGATCAATGCATATGGAGTAGAGTGCTCAATTCTGGATGCTACATTTAAGGAAAAATATTGAAGAACAACAGTCAGGATAGTGAGAAACCATGAGTTTTTGCCATGTGAGAGTGAGTTGAGGTAATTAGGGATCTTTTTAGACTGGAGAAGAAAATGTTTAAAGGGAACATGATAGCTATCTTCAAGTACTTGAATGAATGGAGAATCATTAATTAACTATTTACAATGTACCAAATATTCTGCTAAGTACTAGGGATACAAATACTAAACAAGATGGTCATTGTTCTCAAGGAGATTTTATTCTTAACAGGGGAACACAGTAGTAACCAGAGAGGACATTTGCTGGGCTGGTGATAGGGGTCATAGAGCAACTGACTCCAGGAAAGCTGGTGCTGATTTCATTATTATTATTGAAGTCAATGATGAAAAGTAAGAGAGAATAAAGGGAATGTGAGAATGCTAAGAAGGTGGTCAGAATGCATCATGTATCCCTCAGAACCTCAAAGTGGGAACTAGAAAGGAACTAGAAGGACTACCCTGTGAAAGTGAGATTGTTCAACTTGGTCTTTGAATGCAGAAGTAGGAATAACTGGTAGAAGTTTCAAAGAAGAAAATTTATGCTTAATGTAATGTAAAGAAGTAATGTAAATCATAAACAATGGCAGAGAGAACAGAAAAACTGGAGAAAGGAAAATGTTTTCCTGGTTTTCAGAAAAGGGAAAAGATAGATTCCACAAAGTATAGGCCAAAAAACTTGAATTCTAGAATATCTTATTATGATAGTTTGTGAAAACTTTGAAAATAAAGTAGCAATTACTAGGAAGAAGAGCATTTACCAAAAATCTGACTCTACTTATTTTGTTCCTTGAAACACATATCCTGTTTCCAGTACTGAATATTCTATTTAGGCTCTATAACAGTGATGGCAAAACATTTAGAGGGGTGGGTGATGTGAGAAAATGGCCTCAGGAGTCTGTGGAGAAGGGGAGGGGAGCAGCCCGGCCACATGTCTCTCTGGCTTTCTAGTAATAAACTGGCAAACTCTGTGTTGGGGTGATGGCATATGTGCCCACAGAGAGGGCTCTGAATGTCCTCTTTGGCACATGTGCCATAGGTTCACCAAAATGGCTCTAAAACATAGTAGGCCAGTAGGAGTCAAACTCTTTTCTTGTTATCACTTTAAGATCCTCCCTATGATACCATTGCTCAACAACCTTTTTTTGCAATTCATGCCATTCATTTGAATTGGGAAGACTATAGTCCAAATGGTGATTTTTGGATTGATCCTGAGTTATGGAATGCCTGAATGGCTTGCCTTTGCAGGTAAGCATTCTTGTTCAATATCTAACTTTTAGGATTCTCATAAATGTTTGATTAAGCATTATACTCTATCCTGCAATTAAAAAAAAAATTCTGTAGCAGAAGTGTCTGATGCCACTACAAAGGCAAATTTCAACTCAGGAAAATCCAATCCAGATTTTTGAAATGTGTGCATATTATTAAGTGACATATATATGTATAAAGGTTTTGATTACTTAGTGACAATTCTTAGCTCTATAAGAGGGACCTTAAAAGGCTACAACCAGTCATACAAGTATGGATATGATAAATTTAAAAACAAAAAAACCTTAAATGGAAAATCAAACAGAAAGCCAAGATAGCACTATATTTCCTTACCAATTAAAATTCCAAGAAGCTCAAAGGAGGGAGCTATTTCCTTAACAATGTATATGACCTCAGAAAGTACAAAGGACATCAGTGGGATAATGTAGACTGTGCTTTGCCTGTAGATGCTGTATCAAACACTGGACCTCAGAGATGTGCCTGACTTATTAACTGAACATGCAAATATCAGGTCAAACACAGTTACATGTCAACTCTAACTAGGATTGGCTGCCTGTGGAACATTTATCCTTGTGGGTATATCTGAATATATGAGGAATTAAGTTTGTGCAATAATATTATTTCCATACTAACAGAAATCAAGCATGTTGCTGTAGTGCTTATCTCAAAGAAGAGAGGAACTGACCACCCTTTTCACTTCTGGGGTGCTTGCCTATTGGAATATGCTCCCCACATCTCTCCCCAGTCATATTCCTTGTCTACTCAAGGCAACCTCCATAGAGTATCATGTTACCATCATGCCCTCTTCTGGATCTGTCTTCTCCCATAAATATGACTGAAGCAGCCTAAGGTAAACTGTCTATATACTGAACTGAGAACACATGCCTTGTGGAACATCTTGGATGTGGTATCGTGGCACCCTTCCCCCCACTCAACTCTACTATTTTGTCTCTCTTTCCTTTGCTTTCCTCCACAACTAAATTTGTTCCAAGTGTCAAAATACCCAGTTATGGCTCTGGCTGGGAGTGCTAAATACTAGCATACCAAAGGTCTTTATGCTGGAAAAGTCTAGCAGCATGTGTGCCTGAGCACTGTTTAAGTTGAACTGAAGTCTATTGTACTCATAATTTCCCTATATTACTTTTAAAATACCCTCTTGAGGTAGTGAGGTAGCTCAGTGGATGGAGAGCCAGGCCTGGAGTTGAAGGTTGAAATGTAGACTCAGACATTTCCTAGTTGTGTGACCCTGGACAAGACAGTTAACCTTCACTGCCTAGCCTATACTGCTCTTATGCCTTAGAACAAACACAAAGTATTAATTCCAAGAAAAAGAGTTAAAAAAAAAATTTTTTTAAGTGCCCTGTGGAAGTATCTTTAACCATGAATTCACTGGCCCCAAACTTCAAGGGGAATCATTTACTCTGAAACCAGGAAATTCCAAGTTTAAGAAGCTGTCTTGGAAGCAGTTTGAGGCAAGATTATAGCCTGATTTAGGAAAGGGAGTGTTCTCTCATACTCAAAGGACAGAATTGGTTTTATCCTGCTTATAACAGTATTTTCATTGTGAGTAGTCCTTCTAGTTCCCATGTCCAGTATTTCATTTTACTTCAATTTAGAAATGAATTACCAATTTTCTATAGCTCCTCTGTAGTTTGTGAATTACTTATGAGATTATGGAAGCACTAACCCTAGAAATATGGAATGCTCTCCCTTTGGTCAAATGAATTTCCAAGCAAAAGAGCATGCTACAACTATAGTTACAAAGTCCAGAAGAAATAATGTTCAAACTGGATCCCGAATTATTTAGTGACAGAAGAATTTTTTGTAAGTCCAATGCGTTGTCATTCTCTAGTGTTACAGAGTTAGGTACAGAAATAAGATTTGTTTCATTATACCAAAAGAACCTTGAGGGGAGAAAAAGGCTTTTCCAAATGATGAGTGTGATAAGCAAGACCCAGTAACAAATAGCTGTTTTAAAAAATCTCATCACTGCTTTTCTTGCAGCTATTACGCCATACTAAGTTCCTCACAAATTCATGTGGGAAAAGCTTGCAAATCTACAAGCATTGACTCTAGGTCTGGCAGGAAGAATTATAGGTCTCTAAAAAGCTTCCAAAAAAACTTTCTAGATAAGGTATTAGTTTTATTATTATAAGTATTTAATCAGGTATAAGGAGTGAAGGATGACTTTGGGTTTCTTATATTAAGTCTCTTTTACATTCCCATTAACAGTGCTTCTAATTGCCTCCTTTTTTTAAGTTTCCAAATCCTTTAGCCTAAGACTAACCTCCTCTGAACTTCTCAGTGTTTTCCCCTATTCTTTTTTTTTTCCCTTTCCTTAGCAGATAACTTACTCTTTGACAAAACTAAACTTTTTATCTGGAAGCTCAAACCCATTCTCTCCTTTGTTCTATGTGATCTTGTACAATCAATCATCTCAGGCTCTCATGAATTTCCCATCTTTTTTATGCAGTGTTCCAAAAGACTCAGTATGGTTTTGATCTTTAGAGGTTTAAAAGTACACCAAGACTTATGATATGCCCAGTATATCCTATTCATATTCAATTATCAACTGAATTTAATTTTATTTAGGGTCTACTATGTATCTCCCAAGGCCTAGGCTCCCTAAGGAAAGGAAAACAAACCCGGTGTTTGGTTTATTGTAAGCACTGAACATTTTCATTCACTCATTCTTCACCTGCTGCCTTGTCTTCCTGAGGATGACCCCACTCTGAGGCCACTGAGGTTGACTAGATAGATAATTGGTAAGTCCTTGTGGTGGGCTCATCAATATATGACTCACAAATTTATAACACAACCAATAATCTCTTTCTAGATTATCACTGGTCCTGCCTACTGTATATGCATATCTTAATAAGCTTAATGGCACCTCAAACTTAATATTATATTCTTAATAATATATATAATATGACTGAACTGTCAGTCATTTAATCAATAAATATTTATTAAATGCATACTATGTGTGGGCAGGCCCTCTGCTAAGTGCTAAGGATACAAAAAGAAGCATAAGTCACTCCAAGCCCTCAAGGAGCTCACAATCTAATGGGGGTAGACAACAAGCAAACAAAGTATGTACAAACAAGCTACATATAGGTTAAATAGGAAATAATTAAGAGGTAAGGTACCAGAATTAAGCAGTTGGGAAAGACTTCCTATAGAAGATGGGATTTCTGTTGGAAAACTTGAAGGAAGCCAAACCAGGAGACAGAAATGAGGAAGGAGAAGATTCCAGGAATGGGGGGATATCCAGAGTGAATGTCCATAGCTGAGAGATGGAATGTCTTGTTTGTGGTATAGAAAGGATGCCAGTCACTGGATGAAGAGTATGTAGTAGAGATATAAGGTATAAAAAGACCTCAAAAGTGGTGGTGGGGGAGATGGAGCTAGATTATGAGGAATTGTGAATGCCAAAGAGAGTATTTTTTTATTTGATCTTGGAGATAATATGGAGCCACTGGAGTTTATTGAATAGTAGAGGTAACATGGTTGGACCTGAACTCATTATTTTTAATGCTTGGCAGATAGCTAATATTTAATAAGTGCTTATTGATTGATGAAATTGCAGTCCTCTCAGTTATTCATACTTGATAACACTGGAATCACTTTGGACTCTTTCCTCTCTCTCTGATACCCCTAATGTGCAATAAGTTGCCAAACTGTATTAATGCAATGTCCACAATGAAAAAATAACTAACATTTACATAGCACTTTAAAGTTTGCCAAGTACTTGACTTAAAACAACACTATCTGGTCTCACTGTAAACTGTACTATTATCTCCCTGCCCTTGGTAATATATTATGCTCTCTTAATGCAGCTTAACATTTTCATTATTTTGGGGCTGCTACAACACATATATTGAGCTCATTTTGTTCTCTGTGATCTTTCAAAGATTTCTCACAGTGCCTTAATATGAATTTATTTTTGTGGACTGGAAGTCCATTAAAACATACATTTCTTAGACTCTCCCATTTTGTATTTGTGAAATTGGTTTTTTGAATATGTATAAGATTTTACACTTATCTCTAACAAATTGTATCTTGGAATCTTTCCAAACATTCTAACCAGTCTTTTTGAATCCTGACTTTGCCATCCTATGTGTTATTTATCCCTCCTAGGTTCATGTCATGTGCAAATGTAATAAGGATGACATCTATTTTTATACAAGCTACTGTTAAAAATTGGGAGGAAATATCCAATTATAATATGAGCACAAGTCTAAGCAATGATCCCTCAGACACTATACTAAAGACCCTTTTCCAAGTAGACATCAAAACAATGGCTGGACCAATTACTCATTTCCAAATCCACATCCTGTGTTACTATTTAGGCTATCTCTCTCAAAACTGTTTACAAGCATAGTATGATAAACTTGTTAACTGCTTTCCAAAAATATAGATAAGCTATATTTTACAGCATTCTTTTATCTAGTATCCACATGAATCCTTAATTTTAGTCAAAAGACCAAGAAGCAATGTCTAGTAACCATATCAAAGAAGGAACTGAATTTAGTTTGGAATTATATTTTCTTAATGAAACCATGATGGTTCTTTGTGATCATTGCTTCTTTTCTTAAATACTCACTAATCCTCCCTTGAATACCATCCTCTAGAATTTTGCTAGGAATGGAAGTTCAGTTCATTGGTTTATCATTTTGAGACTTCATCCTTCTTTGCCTTGAAAATCAAAATAATAGGGGCAGCTAGGTAGCTTAGTGAATTAGGTTTAGAGATGGGAGATCCTGGGTTCAAATCTCGCTTCAGACACTTCCTAACTGTGACTCTAGGCAAGGCATTTAATGCCCATTGTCTAGCCTTTATCACTCTTCTGTCTTAGAACCGGTATTGATTCTAAGACAGAAGGTAAGAATAAAAAAAAAAAAAAGGAAAAAGAAAGAAAAACAAAACAATATTGCTCTTCTCAAGCCCTGAAGGACTCCTATTGTTCTCTATGTTTCTTTATACATCTCTCACTATGGCTTATCAGTTACATCTTTACATTCTTTTAATACCCTGAGATGGAATTCATTTGATAACTTGAAATTATCAAGGACAAGTAGGTGCTCTTTTACTGTCTCCCAGTTTCAGCTTAGAATTTCAACTGTTTGTAACCATTTTTGTTGTATATTTTCCATTCCAAATATTATTCCTAAAAAAAATAGAAACAAGAAAAGAATGGGCTAATTTTTCAGATCTGGACTTTGCTGTACTGTCATGAGAAGAGACTTTGTAAAAGTTTGTCAAGGCCAGTAACAACTGGGGTGTATTCCTTGCTTCCTCTCATGACCTAATACTGGTCTTAGCCTGAGAAGAAAAAGAGGATAACTATCTTTAGGGAGTCTAATAGAGAACCTGAAAGATAAGGAATTTAGTCATATAGATGTGTTAAGTTGATATCATTACATATTGTGGATATTGATTCATTAGTCTATTTTCCCTTTAAAAAAGCTTTCTTACTAAACATTCCAGCTTAGCTAAATTTGAAGGAAGATGATAAAGTAGAGTGGTAAAAATATTGAACTACCTATGAGGAGATTCTGGATTCAAGTCCCATACCCATGTGAATTTGGTCCTCTAGTTCTAAATTTTTTCACCTAGAAAATGAGGATAAGGATTTTTTCCATTTTATTATGGACAAATTTACAAGCTAGAGAGTACTTCCTGCAGGGGTGAGAAGCATCCTGAAGGACCTGAAAGTCAGGTCATACCAGTGTCAGTTAAAGGAACCAAGAATATTTTTTCAGGAAAAGAAATGGTTTATTGGAAAGTGGTAGCTATTTTCAAGTGAAAGAAGATGTTAGTTTGAACTTCAGCTTGGAGAAAAAGAAAGAGATTATGAAATGAAATGTAAGAAGCTCTTTTGGATCTAACTATACACCTAAGAATCTGAGGTTTGAATATTTATGTCTCAACTGCATATGAAAAAGTCAACTGAAATAATGAACTGATCCTAGGGCAAAAATTGCTTCCATACTACATAAGACCCCTAATAGGGATCTGGAGAAATGTAACCAGCAAATTGCCACAATTAAGGGTGGGTAAATGAATATAAGCATTTATTAAGCACTTACTATGTGCAAACAACTGGGTATATAAATAGAAAAAGAAGAGTTCCTGCTTTTAAAAACTCTATTCTAAAAGGGGAGACAACACATATGGAAGATTTTAGCTGTTAGTCCCATGGAAAAGTCTCACAGTCCTTAGAGTATAAGTGGCAAAACAGATGGTAAAGCCTTTAAAAAAAATTAAAATGTTATCTTCTGTTTTATAATCCATACAAAGTATCAGTTCCAAGGCAGAAGAATAGTAAGGGGTAGCAAATGGGGTTAAGTGACTTGTCCAGAGTCACACAGCCAGGAGGTATCTGAGGTCACATTTGAACCTAGGACTTCCCTATCTCCTGACTTGGTTTTCTATTTAGTTGCCCCAAAATATCTCTTAAATTGTATCAGTTTCTGAATATTGAACCATTTGGTACTTTAAAGGACTTCATTTTTTTTCCTCATCTTTAAAAGATGTGGCTGTAAACACCTACCTAAGCAGTTGACAGGTTGCACCTCTGGAGGAGTTGCCTCTCAGGATGATGACTTTTAGATACTGTTAGAAGAATTGCTATTTCCTAGGCCCTTTTCAGGGTCCTGGGTATGAAAATGAAAGGAATAATGATTATAATAATTGGATTTGCTCAAGCTTCCATTTTTTCCAGGGGGTCTCTGATCCTTTGGAACCTTGACATAACAACAATGCTTTGTTAAGCTTGAAAAAGAGCAACTACTAAAGCAGCTTTAGGGACTTTTCCATATAAAACTGTTATCATAAAACAACCCAGGCCTACTTTAGGAATTTACTATTACACTCCTTCCCCTGAGTTATGGTCATTTTGAACAATAAAAGCTAGCTAGCCCCTATAGCTGGTGGGCTTCTTTTTAAGAAGAAGAATTCCACATGCATGTGGTTCTGCTGAGAAGAATATACTAAACATAATGCCTGTGCATCTCCCTTTTGTTCTTAGTGCCTCACTCAGTTTGATTCCAGTCAGTGGGACCAAACACTGAGGAAGGTATTGGGTTAACATAGAGCTTGCTTATGTCAGGGTTCTGAGGGCACATGAGAGCCGAACTTGTCTAGCACACGCTTGTCTCTTGTCTTTCTCTTAGGATGCCCTATTACTTCACTGAGTTTGGCTTGGCTGTCTCACATGTGGTAGTTGGTGGGGGTGACTGACTGGTCCTTTCTTCACAGGAGCCACTTCCCCAAATGATACTGTGAGGTCTAGGTTGGAAGCAAAACTAGTGGTCTGGGATGGGGGTGCTGCTATTCCCAGGGCTCCTAAGTTTATCTGCCAGATGCTGCTGGTGATGAGGAATGGTATATCCCCTCATGATGGCTATTGGGATTGGGTAGCATGTAGGTTCAGTAGGCCTGAGGTACAAAATACACTGCTATTCTCTAGGTTATTG
Organism: Gracilinanus agilis; assembly: GCF_016433145.1. Lineage (NCBI taxonomy): Eukaryota > Metazoa > Chordata > Mammalia > Didelphimorphia > Didelphidae > Gracilinanus > Gracilinanus agilis. Next base: position 176,143,016 of record NC_058135.1, on the reverse strand, counting down.
GGTTCAAGATTCTGGGTTCTCTCCCTCAGTGTTTGAGGGCACCTTTCTTAATTAATCAAGTATATAAAATTGTTGAAAATCCTATTACGAAATTCTATTTATAAACTATTTCAATTCATAGTAACCCATTTTCTGAAAGCCAAATTAATAAATATGATAAGAGGTTAATTTGTTAGAATCCATAATGTATAACTATAAAAGAGAGTGAAATGCTTTGCTATGAATTCCAGGCACCCTGAATTTGCTCAGAGACATGTCCATTTTCTACTACCTTGATAAGGATTGCTATTATAACTCTGTTGGGAGCTGGCACTAGCAAATCTGGCCTTGTAACATTTCTGCTTTACTCTGCAGATCTTTTAAAAGCTACATTGGTTAGATTTCTAATGCATTCTGAGTCTAGAACAATGCAGCATGCATCATGATCAATCCTCTGGTGCCCCACTGGCCAGAGCTAAGTTTAGAAGTTTGACTGTCTGGAACTAAATGTAGCTGCCTTCTGCAGCTGGAGCTCCCCATTCCAGCTGCCAAGGGAAGTTAAAGGGATGCTAAGGATAGAGGTCAGTCAATGCAGTGAAAGTAAAATGACCTTAGAATTCAATTTTTTGAAGCAAAGGGATTTTGTAAAGACAATCAAACGAGAGGATGAATAGACAGGGAAGCAAAGAAAGAGAAGAAGTCTAAAGAATCTGGCAAAATGCCAGATGTCCTTTGTTCAGGAAAAGACTTAAGGAAAACCAGAATTTATCTGCAAGATGAATAGAAAAACTTCAATCTAGAGAGCAGTTGGAACGTGAACTACTTAAAGGCAGGGACTGTCTTTTGCCCTGTCTTTATTAGCACAGTGCCTGGCCCACAGTAGGTACTTAATAACTGTTTATTGATTGAACAGTAGCAGAAGCAGCAAGCTCTATGAAAGTGAAGGTGGAAATCATGGATATTTATTTCCTTTTTAATAGGAAATTAATGACTATTTTTTTAGGTTTTTTAAATTGTGGAGGCTACTAGCATCACTAGAAAGGAATTGAGTCTTGTTACACTATGGTACTTAATTTGGCTTATATCAAAACTTATAGTAGTCTTTGAATCTTTTAAGTTTTATTTACTGGAATTGTTCTGGAGGAGTAAGATGAAGAATTGGAGGATGGTTTGTTAGGAAGTTTCTGTTGAGTCAAAACAAAATGTAACACTTAAAAAACAAACAGACTTTTAAGTGGTAACAAAAGTTACCACAGTACTCTTTTCACCAAGCTATTTGAAAAACCATTTCTCAATCAAAATCCCTCCCTTCCCCTACCCCCCACCCCCAACAATTGCAGCAGTAGAGGATGGAGAATCCTGTGAAATCTTAGCCTTTAACATTATAAATAGGAACCACTTAAAAATTCATTTCACTAAGTAGCAATTAAATACCTGCCTTGCACTATGGAATGCTGCCGGATCTGGCTTCCAAGAATGAAGGTTCAAAACCCAGTTCTGCCATTTATTCCTTGTGTAACCTTGGGTGAATCACTTGTGGATCTCAATTTCTTCATCTTCAAAATAAGCTGGTTGGATTGGACCTTCCCCAGTTTTCGACCTGTGATCCTATTACATTAGAGGAGATTTTAGAAAATTAAAGGCAATAGTCACTTATTTTCCTTTTAAAAGACTGTGTGTGGAATTCAGCATTTGGATGTCATTCTTTGCCCTGGTGAAAGTTTAATAAGTTATGCCACATTGGCTCAAAACAACACAAGATAATAGGAGCTACCTTTCTAAGAAATACAATGAAAGTGTTATGTGAGCTTAAGAAGATTGAGACAGGTAACTCTTAGGAGAAGCATATCATCTTGGTAAACGACAGGATTTTTGGAAAAGTCTGAAATGGTTTTGGTGACTTTATGGAAAAACCTGAAGTTTTGGTAAAGAACTATTAGTATTCTGTGAATTTCACTTCTAAGGGAATCTGGGGATTTGACAAGAGTACTGAATGAAGACATGTTCAAAGGCTGAGAGCTAATGCCCACTTGGTGGCGCGTAAGCCAAAGACCCTAGGATCAAAATTGGTCCAAGCAAAGACGCAGAGGATTACGTAACAAAGTACAAAAAAAACCCCAACTTCCGTGTACTTGCCTCACTGGTTGTCCACTCGCCGTGACCCACATAAAACATTTCGGCTCCTTTTTGGACCACAAGGGGGCTCTGCTAGAAGTCCTTAATTTTTGATATTAGACGATCATCTGGGAAACTAGTATTTTTTTGGAGTTTTATTGGTTACCCTTCTCTTGCTGCATTTTTTTTTTTTTTGTAGCGGCTATGGTTACATCTTGTCCTATTTGGCACATTGTGTAAAACCACGTCAATAATACTATATATCTTTCTCAGGTTCTTTGGAGATAAGGTCACAGGAGTGTAGATAAACTTCTGGGTGATACGCTCGTCCCCCAACCCCACTGCCGCCTCTCTAATCTTTCCGAAGCCGGGTTGTAACCCTTCGGTAATTGGCACTTCGTCCTGCCCTGGCCTCAAATCTTCCTTAGCCTCCTCCCCAAGCTTTACCCTTCCCCTTTGAAACTCCTTCCCAACTTAAGACCCTCTCTCCGTCCCCAGGTTATCTCCATATCCAGGTTTCTCTTTTTTGCGTTTCCTTTGCATCCAACGCCGGGCAAACCTCTCCCGAACCCGAGAACCCCGCATAGCGCCGCCCCCACAGTCGCGGGGCGAGCGAACCTGCGGCCTCGGCCCGAACTCCTAGGCCGCTCCGGGATTGACGTCGCGGCTTCTCGACTGCTCTGCAGACGGACTGTCGGGGGCGGTTCCGGGGCTTTGGGGCTGCATCCAGCGGATGCCTCGTCAGCGCTCTTTTGTGATGGGGTGTAGGGTTGGGGTGTGGGGGAGGAGGAGATTTCCATTAGGCTCTCCCAATTACATCCTAAAATGAAAAAAATGACGACCATGGTTTTGGGGAGGGCCCCACCAAAGGATCTGAGTTCTGCGAAGGTTCTTTTCTTCCTCTTCCTGGAAGTTTCTCCGTGTCCTCCCTCCTCCCCTACGGCCGGCCACAAGGAGAGAGTCGGGTGGGCTCGTAAGCACTTGGGGCGGGGGCTCACGATATACTGAACCTGGGCGCACCAGCCTCCCCCAAGCTGAGACCGAAGCGCCAAAGAAAGCACCCGAAGGCTCCAGGGGCCTAGGAGCCCGCGGAAGAGTTTAAAGGAAAGGGGCGAGGCCTAAATAGTATCAATCTAGGGACGCTTACAGGTAACCCCTTCCGCGAGTACGGGGCGGGGGAGGGGGTAAGGGTGAAAGGTTAGTGCACGCGCGCGCGCCACGGAAGCCCGGGACCATCCCACGCACGCGGCGGCGTACAGGCCAAAGCTCGCGGCCGGCTGGCGGGCTCGCGGCTCAGAAGCTTCCTGGGGGCTTACAACGAGAGCCGCTGCGCCGCCCGGCTGGGCAATCGCCATGCGCATGCGCGGCCCCAGCGCCATTTTGGTGGCCGGGCGCGGAGGTGATTCCACTGTGAGGAGAGAGTGGCGGCAGCGGCACGGCTCCCCAGCTCTAGTCTAAATCGCAGAGGGAGGAGGAGGCGGCGGCGGCGGAGGAGGTGGCGGCGGCGGCGGCGGCGGCGGTCGTGGCGGTGGCGGAGGCGGGGGGTGTGAAACGGCTGCGGGAGGAGACATGGCCAACATTGCGGTGCAGCGAATCAAGCGAGAGTTCAAGGAGGTGCTGAAGAGCGAGGAGGTCAGCAATGAACTCCCGGCGGTCCCCTGCCTCAGCCCGAGGGTCCCCACTCGGGCACCACCTTCTTGGACCCCGGCACCCCTGGGCGGCCCCCCACATGCCCAGTTCCCCTCTGCGCCTTGTCGAAGAGGCAGCCTCCCCTCTCCTCCACTCCCTTCTCCCGGGCCCCGGTTTGGCGGTGTCACCGGCGGGCGGCGGGAGGCGAGGCTTGGGTTTGAGGGGACAGCGTGGGGAAGGGGGTGTCCACTTGACCAGCTCGAGCCCTGAGGCGGTGGCCGCTGCTGCAGGAAGTGTGGCTGCGGCGGCGCCGGGAGGGAGCAGGCCGAGGCGGAGAAACCCTGGGAAGTAGGTTGGGGGAAGGGGAAAGGTGGGAAGAGAATTGGACTCTGAGCAGGATTGCTGAAGGCCCCGGTGGATGGGTGGTCGGGGATGGGGATGGGTTGTGTATTATGAGGTTTCCCCCATCTTTCCTATGGGAAGAGATTGGCGGGGATCCCCAGGCACTAGCGAAAAAAGAAAGGAAGATCTTTTGGGTGATTCCTCTTAGATGTGTTGGATGAAAGGTAGGCAGGAAAGGGACTGGACAACATGGTGGTTTAGTGTCCTAGTGGAGTGAAGAGATTTTTTTGAGCTGAAATAAATTATTACTTCCAGGTCCTCCAGGAATGGACCCCTAATTGACCCCTTAAATGTTTTGTCTGAAGAAGGGCAGCATTTGGTTGAATTTTTATTTTTAGCCAGTGACAGTGGTTGGGGGAGAACAGATTGCAGTAGGATATTTCTAAATAATCTTTAAAGGTCAGTAGATAATATACTCTTTAGACATTGTCTAGATGAGTTGTTATACTTTAAACTTCATTAAGTCCCCTTTAGCTAACTTGTATGTTACTTTTGAAAAAAAGCTTTATTGAAAATTTGAAAGTTCACCAGACTATCTTCTCCTGAACGAGGATGAAAGGTAGCTTAATTATCATGTACTGTTAAAAGAATGATTAAAAATTACCAGTTGGCCAAAATTCTTTCTGTTTCTTCTAGATAACATGCACACTATATTAGTGCTGAATATATATGTTTGTAACCGTCTGACGATGTTATGGTTTGTCATAAAATTCAAACAACGCTGACCTTTCAAAACAGTTTTCCCACACTTAAAACAGAAATAGATATTGCATTACTATGTTACCATATGATAATTAAATTAAGGAATTAAGGTTTGATTGGAAACTTGTATATATTCCCTAAAATAGAAGCAGAATAATTAATATAGTAATTGTAGCATGATCATGATCTATTTTTAATGTCTTGTTTTTATGATACCTTGATAATAAAGGGAATGTTATTTTCGAAATTTAGTGTTCTTTTAGAATGATGAAGAGTAAATGATTTCAGGTTGGCATTAGACCTAAAAATTTGAGTCTATAGTGATCATATGAAAAAGATGCCAAATCTTCACAGGTAGACACAGTATCTTATGTTTTACAAAATTACTAGCTCCTTAGTACAGTTGGGATGTTTGTGTATTATGTTAGTATTCCAAATGAGTATTTTCTACCGAGCATGTGTGTGAACTTTGACCTGTATGTTTGTTCAAGTGCCAAAATGAATGGAAGAATGACTGTGTATTTTTGTGGTACAGTGCAGAAACCACTGCACTCTTCAGAGCCCTAAGTGTCTGCACTGCTACAGACTAATAGGTGATTCTAACTGTAATGAAATGGAGGTGCTTCAGGGCAGTTGACCTGAGTAATCATAATAAAAAAGGATAGGTTTTCTTTGTTAACACACCGAAATACTATTTTTAAAATAGATTTTTGTATAGCAAAGTTGTATAGCCTTAAACACTTAATATGAATTTGATGCTTCCTTTTTACACTACCTGATTACACATTACTACTTAAAAAATTGGTTTCTTTGACCATTTTAAAGTTGATTGTCTTATCACCATAATATTTATTTAAGGACTTGAATTCAAAGTTACTAGAAATACTTGTTTTCTTTTTGTAATATGCATAGTTAAGTGAATACAACTATTTCTGTGTACTCTTTCTCTTATGAGACTTGTTTGGAGGTGGTAAAACTGGAATAGGAAAGCTATCTTGCTGTGTCCAGAGTTAAAATCATGAATGGTTAGATCAAGTTATCTTTTGGGAACTGCTCTCTATCAATAAACATTTGAAAGCAACCATTCCTTTCTTTTTCCTCTTTCCCCCAAGTCAGTAGAAAAGGACATTTATATAGAAAGGTCCTATCATTTAATCTTGGATGAAAAGTTTCCATCACTTATTATTATTATTTTTTTAATTTTAAACCCTTAACTTCTGTGTATTGACTTATAGGTGGAAGATTGGTAAGGGTAGGCAATGGGGGTCAAGTGACCTGCCCAGGGTCACACAGCTGGGAAGTGTCTGAGGCCGGTTTTGAACCCAGGACCTCCTGTCTCTAGGCCTGGCTCTCAATCCACTGAGCTACCCAGCTGCCCCCTCCATCACTTATTTTTAAGAAGATCAAGCTCTATAAAAGGCTTTCTAATGTCTGGTCAAGTTAGTATTCTTTTTCACTATTTAAAGTTTTGAATTCTCCATTCTTTTCTCCTAAGGTTTGTTTATGTATTATGAATCTATTTACTATCAGCTGATATCAAAGGCATGTTGCATTTCAGAGGTATTTGCTTAACATCTTTTTTTGTAAGAATTTTTAACTTGTAAAAGGATAGTCCACATTTTTCCTTAGGTCTGAGTTTGGAAATTTATGTAGCTTTTTCAAAGTTTCTTATTTATTTGAAATTCATTATTTTAAGATATTATCTGAGTTTGATCTCTAGAGCCATTTTTAACTAGTTCAAAAATGTTTTCTTAAAGAAATAGTAACTCAAAATTAGTGGAATAGGATGTAAGATAGATCCTCTGTCAGTCCTGAGTTATCATTAGAATTTAGTATTTAGGTACACTTTCATTTCTAATAGCAAGGAAAATGACAAAACCATGAATTTTTATTTTTTGCTTTTTAAATTTTATTTTCAGTGACATTGAAATGGAATTAATGGAATGATTAACCGGGAAATGTGACCTTTTTAGTGAGTTATTTTCACCCTGGATTCCAAGACTATTTGTGAATAGATTTTTCTTCCAATTAGATTCTAGTTTATAAAAAATTAAATGTTGAAATATGAAAAGAGCTTTTGGTCTTCCCATAGTGTCTTTGAAGGATCATCATGTTCAGTGTTTTCAATGTGATCACTGATTTTGAAGAGATAAATAACACCTGTAATTAGCTTAGAAATGTTTAGTTGTAAAAAAAATTAATTGCTCTTCATTTTGAGTGGTGATTTGTATATTTTTAAACTTCCAGTTTAGTAGGCAAGATATGTTTTGTTTTTAGAGAACACATACGCTCTTGCTAGTTGAACTTTTATTTCATACTACATAGTGATCTTAGTTTAATTAGATGTATTTATATTTGTATCTACACACATTTGGCACAATTTATAGACCTGTATTGGAAGAAACTTAAATTCGTGGAATGCAGTTTAATTTGTTAAAATGAAACTAGGGTGAATACATACTAATTATATTTGTCACATCAAATTTTCATACCATATGATTTTTAAAATGTTAGATGTTCCTGTTAAATTTTAAAATTGATAGTGATTGCTTTATTTGAAGCTAATTGCTGGATTTAGCTTTAACAATATTATGTTTTCTTTGGAAAGTAAGTGAGATAATTTATAGTAGGAACCCAAATAAACTCACAACTTAGAAATTCACATAATTTCACACTTTCCATTGTCCACACAAGTTAAAAACATACCAGATGTTGTATTTTAGTTTTAAAATTTTATTAAATTTTCTTTTCTGGTAATGTTTTTATTTTTAATTTAAACCAGAAGATTAAATCTTGCCTGAAAGAAATGTGACCATTTTGTTTATTATAGTGAAAAAAATGTGCTTTTAAAGGAAAATCTATGTTAACTTAGTGATGTTTTTAGCTAATTGCCTCACACATAGTGCTCATTGAAGCTGTGTGTATATGGTAAAAAAAATAAGGCCTATATATTTTGTTGAAAGTTGATCCACAAACCACCAGTACTGAGTTTTGTGTGTTTCTCTTTTGTACGTCCATCCTGGATGAACCTAAACCTGTTCTGTTCTACCTCTGTGTACAAAATCTGTACCTCCTAGTGCTCCCAAAAACATGTCCTCTCACCATTAACAAACATTTACAAAATTTAAAATGGTTTCCCATTGCTTACTGAATATAGACCAAATTCCATTTGATACAATTGATAATTAGACTCAACCTCCTTTTTGAGCATTATCTGACACAACTTTTCTTTTAGATAATTATACTTCAATTAGATTGGATTACTGAATGCCCCCCCCCCCCATGACACATGGCTTTGCACACATTCTTCCCTATTCCTGGAAAGCATTCTGACCCTAAACTTCTGGTGTCTTAACATTTTTTATTCCTTATAGATATCTTTTTTATTTGTACTAGTGACAGATAGGTGGCATAGTGGAATAGAACACTGGGCTTATGGGTCAGAAACACATGGAATTCAAATCTTGGCTCAAATACTTTTACTACCCTATGTGTTTGTGGGCAAATCACTTAACCTTTCTTAACCTCAGTGAACCTCATCTGCAAAGTAGAATTTTCGTTTAGATCAAATGAAGACAATGTGTATTATTATTTTCAGAAAAATAGTCAAAAGACTAAGGTGGTACTTGACAGTGGGAGGTTGATCCTTTCTATGATCTTGGAAGTATTCCTGCTAGGATCATTATTTTGGGGAACTCCTTTCATAATTGAAGTTGAAGCCACAGGGTACAAATAGAAAAAAACAATTGAATTACAGAAGACCTGAATTTAAATCTTGACTTTGCTCTTTAAATTTTTTTTTTTAAACCCTTACCTTCCATCTTGGAATCAATACTGTGTATTGGTCCCACCACAGAAGAGTGTAAGGGCTAGGCAATTGGGGTTAAGTGACTTGCCCAGAGTCACACAGCTAGGAAGTATCTGAAGTCAGATTTGACCTCCTGTTTCTAGACCTGGGTTTCTATCCACTGAGCCACTTAGCTTCCCTCCTTAATGTTCTTTTGACTTAAAGGCAGTCACTTTACCTCTTTGGGCCATAATTTTCTCATCTGGAAAATGAGGGTGTTTAACTAGATGACCTCTTAAGACCATTAGATCAACAGATTTAGTTATCCTGTGATACCTTAGGTTTCCTCAACTAGTCTGAGGATTATCTTGCAGTCCTAGAAACTTCTTTCTCAGCTAATGTTGATGTGGAAGGAGTTTTCGCTCTGCACTGCTGGCATGGGATAGGTGGAAGGAAACCTGTAGATGTTGTCAACCACAGAAACTCGGATTACATAATTTGTTATATATATTTTTACTAGTAAGAGATCTGTACCAAGAGATAACATTCTCTTCTCCTAACTCCACAAATTATCTTAACTTAGTTCATTATCTCTATATCTTAGGGAAGATGTTCATTGGAATTTAGAGATACGAGAAGCAATCTTACTTTTCTTACCCTCCCAGTCATCTAAAAAGTCTGTTCATAACTTGTCCCAATATTAATGGGTTATTGACTCGGGGAACTTGTTTTAAGCCTTCAGACTAAACTAGGTAGGAAATTAAGGATATTCTTGCTAGCATCTACCTGAAACTAGTACCAGACTTTTACTCTCTGTAAGCTGTTATGGAGTTAAGAATATTCATGCTTGGATACCAAAGGATCACCTGGGAATTATTTCCTTGTGATTTTGAATTCATTTATGGCTATGTCCAAGGTTATCTATATGGGGCCACTGTCTTTTTTCTGCTTCTCTTTTTTTTTTTGTTTCTTTTTTAAACTTTTTTTGGTGGGGAGGGGAGAAGAGGGTGTTGATCAGATCTTTAAAGTACATGCAAAAATCTCAAAGAGCCAGACCTGGGCATGGGAGGTTGTGGGTTCAGGATGAGACCCCAGATACTTCCTAGGTTTTGCAGCCTTGGGTCACCTAACCCCAATTGCCTACTCTTTACTGTTCTACTGCATTGGAACTGATACTTAGTATTGATTCTAAGAAAGAATAAGAATTTAGAAAAAAACCTGAAAATGAAAAAAGAGATGGTTGGCTTAAGAATCTTTAGATATTGTTGCTCAGAGAAGAGTTAATATTGCGGTGAAACCTTGGAGTAGAAGTGAATTGTTTTTATACCCATAGCCAATTGTTGTTTGATGTTAAAACTACCTGTAATTTAGATCTATTATTTTCTTCTAAGAAAAGAGACACTTTGCTAAAAAATGATCTATTTGTATCTTGTTATTGCTTGTTAACAATTCATCATTAAGTTACTAGTTGCTGAGACAGTTTTGTATGAAGTTTAGAGAAGATAAAGCTACTTTCCTTTGAATTGCACAAGTTTAAATTCATAGGCAGAAAAAACTTCTTATTTAAGTAATTTTCTTTGTAGATATTTCACCTCCAAAAATGGAGAGAGAGAATGAGGACCAGAAGTTTTACAGTTGAGTGCTATTTAAAAAAAATTCTTACCTTCTTAAAATCAATTCAATTTGTTGGTTCCAAGTCAGAAGAGCTGTAAGGGCTAGGCAATGGAGGTTAAGTGATTTGCTTTCTGTCACCCAACTGGAAAGTGTCTCAGGTAAAATTTGAATCCAGACCCTCCCATGGGACTCCAGGCCTGGACTCTCCGTCTCTTGTGCCACCTAACTGCCCCTGAATGCCATTTTCAAGAATTTAACTTCTCTTAGTGAAAGAAAGTGAATGCTTAGTCTGAGCAGTTAAGTATCCTATTAACTACTTTAAATTTACTTGACTTTATAATGGAGTCACTCATCTCTCTTTAGCTATCTTAACCAACCATTCTTAAGCAGCCACTACTGACTATCAAAGCAAGTGAAGAAGAGAAATAATATATAGGTAAACAATTATCTCATTTTAAAAATAGCATTCTTAGTTTACCTAACATGGACAAATTGCTTTTCCAGAGCCTTTTTTGGTTGAGTAGCAACAGTTTCTGTTTAAAAGGAAAAATAGAGAGTGAAAGTGTGTGTATGGGGGTGGGTGGGTGGGTGTTATATATACAAAGAAGACAGTAATAGTTTATGAGGAAAACTACTGTATTTATTGAAATATGTATATACTGTACACTGGTCACTTTTAGAGAGTCAGATAAAGATGTGACTTCATTACATGTGCAACTTTTGATCATTGTAATATAGCCATTGTATTACTTTCTTATAATTTAGATTGCAAATGAAAGAAAACTGGATTATATTAGATTACAATGAAAAAGTACACTTTTCACATAAAATTGAAGCAATATAAAAACACAAAAGAAACTTTACTCCAACTTGTAACTAGGACATACTGACACATATAAACCAAGGAAAGAATAATTTTCATAGCACAATTGTGAATTTAGTAAAATATGCTTTTTAATAACTCAAAAATAGTTTTTGGAAAAGGACAATAAACCTAGAAAAGCAGTGTGAATAAGGGTTGAACTCAGAGTCAAAAAGACTTAGGTTCACATCCTGTGTTAAATAATAGTTGTATGACTAGGCAAGTCACTAAAATTCTTTAAGCCTTAGTGTACTTATTTGTAAAGGAGGTAGCACCTATTTCACTGGGTGGTTGTGAGGAACAAATGAGATCACATTTTCGCAACTACTTTGCAAACCTTAGCTGAAAACTATTTTAAAATGATGTAGGTACTAGGTCTCATAGCAGATATAGCTCTACAAATTACTTTTGGAAATAAACTTTTCCTATTTTTAAAGCCTTTAGATCTAGTAAAATTTCCCTAAGGCAGTTTAGGATATATAGTCTTTCACTTGGACTCAGTAACTGGCATTTAGGATTCCATTGTGATTTTAACATACTCTGGATCAATATCAGGTTAGTCTATATTGAATCAATCATAGCAGGGAAGCATGTATAAAATATATAAAAAAACTCACTAATATTTTCCTTAAAAGAATGAAGTCTAATTGCCAGATCACTCCTTAGTAGTTTTAGTTCATCAGAATAAGGGTCTTAATTGTATTTTGTGGTTAACTTAAAACTTATTTGCTTTCTTTGAGAATTGACAGTTTTTCAGTGTCCTAGGGTCATCATTTGGAACTTGAATTTTTACTTTGGTTACTGGCATAGGCATGAAAGATTTTGATTGAATGAATATTGCCTTACTCCAGGATGTGCCCTGGAAAGTTGCTTTTCAGAAAAAAAATTTTCGTTTTTTTTCCCCTTAAAATTGAAATCTTTATGTAATGAATTTTATGATGAACTAATAAGCAACTTGGAAAAAACTAACCTACTCTATTAGCACTACATCAGTTTTCCTTTGATTATGATTAATGTACATATATTATCTTTTTTTGTATGGTAATTGGTATGTAATGTTTTTGGTGTTTTTCTCTTAAACAGCTAGTATATGTTTATTTACAGCCGCATAGTCTACATTCATGCCATTAAAAAAAAAACCAAAAAAATTTTCCTTGTCTTGTAATATTAATTCTAAGACATAAGAGCAGCAAGGGCTAGACAGTGTGTGTGTGGGGGGGTGTTAAGTGACTTGCCCAGGATCACACAGCTAGGAAGTGTTAGAGGCTAGATTCAAACCCAGATCTTCATTCATACCATTTAAAATAGTTATAAAGCTAATATGATCTTAGCTTCCAGAATATAGTATCTCTGCAAGAGGCATGATTACCTCTCATTATATTATGTCGTCATCTGAAATATTTTGAGGAGTATAGTGGGGGCTTTTTTTAAAAAATAAATTTCAATTTATAAGGAAGTAACAGCAATTATGAGAATTTGGTTATAAATTACAATAGACTTGGCAACAGATTGAAGCTGGATTAGTTTTTATAACTTTGTAGAAATAGAAGACCAAAAAGGTATCATGATATATAGGACATTATTTTCCAATCTCATTTAAATATCTACTGAGAGTGCACAGGGAAGATATTAAAATCTATATAAAGGGGCAGCTGGGTAGCTCAGTGGATTGAGAGCCAGGCCTAGACAGGAGGTCCTAGGTTCAAATCTGGCCTCAGACACTTCCCAGCTGTGTGACCCTGGGCAAGTCACTTGACCTCCATTGCCTACCCTTACCAATCTTCCACCTATAAGTCAATATACAGAAGTTAAGGGTTTAAAATTAAAAAAAAAATCTATATAAAAACTCAAGGAGATGGACACACATAACATAATACTGATTCATATTCGAGTTTATAGAATCTTTAAAGTGCAGAAGCATCCCACTTTCATTATTGATCACTGAGTTAATGTGCATTAATCTTGAATGAATAGTTCAGGGAGTAATAGGTGAGCCACTTTGATGATGCCACAAATTTGTATATGCATAAATAGATAGACCTAATGGTTAGAGTACATGACTTAAGGAAAAATTTGCTCTTAATGAGATATTTACAGAATAAAAATAACAGTCTTAAGATTTGACTACATGTTCACATGGAACAGTCAATCAACAAGTATTTATTAAGGACCTGCTATTCCAGTCACTGTGCTGAGTGCTGAAGTTTGTAATTTCTTAGTTATCTGGCCATTCAGAGAAAATCTGAAGATGAACCTTTTTAGGCTTACTATGGAAAAGAGAGAGGTGGTAGTACATGGGATGAGAGTAAGCTTTGGTATAAGTAGATGATGGCATATTGAGGAATGTATATATGATGACAATGAGATATGATATCATAGGATAATATATATTTATTACAGAAAAAAAGCCTAAAGGAAATTTAGGAGAAAAGTTAGTGAGAAGGAATTACATAGTTAATGACCTTAGAGGTGGACATTAAATTAATTAAATTGAGCTCAAACCAGGGACGTGACTATTTTTAAACTGATCATAATTACTTTTTTATATGTTACTTTGATGGTTCTTTAATCTCTATATAAGTATTTCAGTGGTATAGGTTGTAGTCCAGCTACATTTTTTAATACTGTGCTGCTTTTTTTTTTTTAATATCATCCTCCTATAAATCCTTTAAATAATTTGTCCTTTGTGATAAGGTGTTTCTTCTATGTCATGTTGGTTAAGCACATGCTGTCTTTCGGTTATGTTTTGCTCTCTCATTGGTCTTCCTTTCTCAAGTCTTCCATGGCATTTCCCCATGCTCTCTTAGTGGAGTTTAACATCATATTTAAGTGAGAAAATAAAACCTCTTGTTTGGGAACCTCCTTTTCCTGTTCTGGGCTTCTCCCTCTTCCTTTTCTAGCCTCTAAAGAGGTAACCTTTATCCTTGCCAAGCATGTTCTGCTCTATCTCTCTTGAACCTCTTTAATAATCTTCTCCACCTTATGGTGCTTGAAATCATCCCATCTTTCCAGTTTTCAGTATTTCTTGGCTCATTCTCAATTTCTACACACTCAAAGTCTCCATACTGAAGTAGTTCTTTCCAAAGTTACCAATGATTTTTTTTTTAAACCCTAACTTCTATCTTAGAATCAATACTAAGTATAGGTTCCAAGGAAGAAGAGTGGTAAGGGCTAGGCAATGGGGGTTAAGAGACTTGCCCAATGTCATACAGCTAGGAAAGATCTGAGGCCAAATTTGAACCTAGGACCTCCTGTCTCTGGGCCTGGCTCTCAATCCACTGAGCCTCCCAGCTGCTCTTGCCCCGATTTCTTAATGGCCAAAATTGATAGTCTTTTGTTTCATATTTTTTTCATATCTGCAGCAATTTTGGAATTGTTGGTGGCCTCCTACCTGTCTGACTGCTCATTTTCATTCTGGTTTTTTTTTCCATATCACACTCCTAACTATGGGTGTTTCCAAAGGCTCTGGTCTGAACCCATTCTCTAGATCAGGGGTCGGCAACGTATGGCTCTTGAGCCATATCTGGCTCTTTTGAGGGCCAAATATGGCTCTTTCTGCAGGAGCTATAAAGTCAATTTTTTTTTCAGGCACTGTTACAGGAGTGAGCACTGTGAGCACTGTACGGGTCTCACGAAATTACATTTTAAAAAATGTGGCGTTTATGGCTCTCACGGCCAAAAAGGTTGCCGACCCCCGATCTAGATGCTTTCTTACTTTGTAACCTCATCAGTATCCTTCCCCTCTTGTTTACTTACCATTTCTCTACAAACTGTTCCCAATTCTATATATCAGTTCTCTCTTTCTCTCCTGAGCTCCAGGCTTTATGTTCAGATTTCTATTGAGTATTTCAAGTTGGATTTCCCATAGACATCTCAAACTCATGTGTTCTGGTTCTGCTTCTGACTCTCCACACTTCATTATTTGCAATGGCCTTCTCCCCCTGGAACATCACTGACTCTGTGGCCCCTATCTCCCATTTGGTGAGAAACTCCCTCTAGGTTGTTCTCCTTCCCTCCCCCATTAGAATGAAAGCTCCTTGAAGGGGTAGGGACTCTCTTTGTGTTTATATTTGGGTCATCCTTTGTACTTGGCATTGTGCCTGAAAATAGTAAGTGCCTATTAAATGCTTGTTGACTGGCTGGCATGTTGAAAACAGAAATAATTTTCTTTCTCCCCAAACTTATGCCTTCTTGAATTTCTCAGTTTCTGTCCAGGTGCCAAACTTTGGCATTATCTTTTACTCTTCCATACCTAATTTCTGATAATTTTCTAGACTTCATCATTTATATCTTTATAGCTTGTTTTGGGGAATGGCTGTCATTATTATATGCAGGGTGTTCCAAAGGTCTTTTTTTAATTAATTTTTAAAAATTTTTAATTTTTTCCATGATTCATGATTTCTCCCTCCCCTTATCCCTTCCCACTTCTAGAGTTGACAAGCAATTCCACTGTTTTTTTAAATTAATTAATTAATATATATGTATACACATATACATATATGTAATCACTTGAAACTCATTTCTATATTATTCATTTTTGCTAAAGAGTAATCCTTTAAAACCAAAACCTCAAATCACATACCCATATAAACAAGTGACAATTCATATATTCTGGATTTCTACTCCCATAGTTCTTTCTCTAGATGTGTCCCAAAAGTCTTAGTGCTGTTTGGTATCTAGAAAATCCTTTATTTAAATCAGTTACGTGTGTGTGTGTGTGTGTGTGTGTGTGTGTGTGTGTGTGTGTGTGTGTGTATCAGCTATCAGACCTTTATCAGAAACTTGCTGCAAAGATTTTTCTCTTTACTCACAAGGGACCCCACTTATGCTCAAGTCCAGACTATTGCAATAACCAAAAGGCTATTTGATCTTCCTGTCTCAAGTCTCTCTTCCTCTGACCCATCCTATACATAGACTATCAAAGTAATTCTCCTACAAGCGTAATCATATTTCATTTTCCTATTTAATAAACACCAGTGGCTATATTAATCTATAATTGAGATAAAAAATATACCAAATATACCTCTGTTTGATATTTAAAATGCTCATCAGTGGGGTAGCTGGGTAGCTCAGTGGATTGAGAGCCAGGCCTAGAGACAGGAGGTCCTAGGTTCAAATCTGGCCTCAGACACTTCCCAGCTGTGTGACCCTGGGCAAGTCACTTGACCCCCATCGCCTACCCTTACCACTCTTCTGCCTAGGAGCCAATACACAGAAATTAAGGGTTTAAAAAAAAATAAATAAAATGCTCATTACAACCCTGCCCTAATTTACCTTTACAACCTTATATATATATTCTTTGCTTCCCCACACCCTATGAAGGTCTGCCAAATTGTTTTTTTCTTTTTTAAAAATTAATTAATTAAAACTTTTCCCTTGGTTACATGATTCATGTTCTTTACTATTCCTCTTCCCTCCCATCTCCTGGAGCTGACAAGCAATTCCACTGGGTCATACATGTATCATCGTTCAAAACCTATTTCCATATTATTAATATTTGGCATATTTTTCTTAACTGACAGTCCATGAAAGCCAATATCTTTACTGTTTCAGTTTTTCTTACCTAAAAATGAACAACTTTCTTACTTCTACCTCTTCAAATCTCATTTCACTCCAAAAGCTAACGTATATGCTTGTATATGTATGTATATCTATATCTATAGATATTACATTTTTCTTGATCCTTTTTCCCCTTAGTGTTATTACATATTTACCTTGTATATAATTTACCTTGTATATGTTTCACTTATACTTAATTGATACACACACACACACACACACACACACACACACACACACACAGGCTCTTGCTCTTCTTGAGGGCAGGGATTGTTTTGTTTTTCTTTGCATCCAGAGTATCTAGTAGCAAAGTGTGCTTGGCACATAGACGCCTTTAAAAAACATGTTAAATTTTTTTATTATTCTGAACTTGACTAACACCACCAAATATGTGCATTTTTGTAAACAAACCAAAAAATAGGATATTCTGTGAAACCTCAAATCTCATTCCATATAGCAGAGTTAAATTTTAGTATATAATACATTCACGTTTGTTCCAAAGCTGTCCTAATTGTGTTTCCTTCTGAACATTCTTTTTTCTATTCTGTGTACTTTAAGGGGAAAAAAATTATTCTGAATTCTATATACAAAATCAGAACAGAAAAAGATTACGTGTGAAGATATATTCCTATTCTGTATAGCTTGCTTTTTTGGAAGAATTAATAGTAAGCTCAACATTTTAAATTTCTTTTTAAAAATAAGTTTTTTATTGATTTTTTTGTTTTTACATACTTAAAATTTTGTGTCTCCCCCTTTTAGAGAGCCATCCCTTATAACAAAGAATCTACATGTTATTTCAAAGCTGTTCTGCTTGGTCTGTTTTGTTCTGTATTCCTTTTTATTTCCTCCTGTCCTTTTAAAAATGTTCTTTAGTGACTACCTCTTCTCTCTGTTTCCTTTTTTTTTTTTCGGTGGTCGGGTTGCCATTGCTGGCTTCCCTCCCTTTTATCAAATAAATATAGTGGAACAAAACTCTCATACTTATCCATATCTAAAAATGGATTTGTAATTCTTCACTTGAGTCTGCAACCTCTCTGTCAGGAGGTTAAGGTGCATATTTTGTCCTCATTGTTCCACTGTAGTCATAGTTGGATGTTGAATTTATTTAAACTCTTATTTTCCATCTTAGAATCAATACTGTTCATTGGTTCTCAGGCAAAAGAGCAGTAAGGGCTGGGCAATAGTTGTTAAGTGACTTGCCCAGGGTCACACACCTAGGAAGTATCTGAGCACAGATCTGAACCCAGGACCTCTTATCTCTGTGTCTATACACTTAGCCACCTAGTTGCTCCCTGGGCAATGGATTTATCAATGTTCTTCAGTCTTTAAAGTTGTCTTTCTTTACATCATAGTTGAGGCTGTGTAAATTGTTCTGATTGCTTTCATTTCACTCTATTCATACCAGTCTTTCCTAGGCTTCTTTGAAACTTCTTTCCTCCCCTCGCCTTCTATCTTTCTTCTTTCCTTCTCTCCTCCTCCCCATCTCTTCTCTTCTGTCTTAGAATCAATACTGTGTATTGGTTCCAAGGCAGAAGAAACAGTAAGGGCTAGCCGGTTTTGATTAAGTGATTTGACACTAGGGTCATATAACTCAGAAGTGGATAAAACTGCTTTATACAGGCCTAGAGATGGGAGGTCCTAGGTTCAAATTTGGCCTTAGACACTTCCCAGCTGTGTGACCCTGGGCAAGTCACTTAACCCCCCATTGCCCAGCCCTTACAGGTCTTCTGCCTTGGAACCAATATACAATATTGATTCTAAGAAGGTAAGGGTTTAAAAAAACCCAACTGCTTTATATAGTTTTGTATTTATTTTTTTTACACTTTCTTTTATCTTTATGGGGTTATAAGCTCAATAACAGTATTGCTCAAATCCAAGATATGTATGGTTCAGTACCCTTTTAGATGTAATTTCAAGGTATTTTCCATAATGGCTAGACCATCAGTTCACAATTATGCTTACAGTGCATACTCCATGGTTCCTGTCTTCTACCCCATCCATGACAATATTCTTTTTTCTTGGCCATCTTTCCCAGTCAGATGGAAACTCACTTTATTTAATTTGCATTTCTCTAATAATTAGTATTTTAGAGCCTCTTTTCATATGTCTGTTGATGGCTTGGATTTTTTTGTTTGAGAATTGCTTGTTCAGAACCTTTGACGATAAATCTATTGAAGAGTGTGGTTGTAAAGGTCTTAGAATTCAATACTGTGTCCCAAAAATTTTAGTGTTGCAGTTCAACTTATTACATTTAACTTATAGACTTTTGAGACACTATTTAAATCAGTATCTTATATATCTTAGATATCAGATTTATCAGAAACTTACTGCAAAGATTTTTTTTAGCCAGTTTACCCTTTCCTTTTTGATTTTAACAGCATTGGTTTTCTTTTGCAAAATCCTTTTCAATTTTATTTCATCAAATTTATCCATTTTATCTTCTATATTCCTCTATATCTATATGTCCTTTGAGCTTAGGATGAGCAAGGTATTTTCTTTTTGACCCTCTAATTTTACTATGTGACTTTTATCATGTAAACATTTGGATTTTATTATAGTATGGCATGAGATTTTGGTCTAAACCTAATTTGATAACCAATCTCCTTTACAGTTTTCTCAACAGATTTTGTTGAAGTAAATCTTTTCTTTCCTCAGTCCTTGGGAGTCTTGGTTTCTTGAACACTATACTACTACAGTAGTTATTTGTTTCTATATGTTGTGTACCTAATTGATTCCATTCATTGTCCTTTCCATCTTTTAACCAGTACCCAATTGCTTTGATGATGATTGCTTTATAATGCAGTTGAAAATCTGATACTGCTAGACTCCCCTCCTTCCCATTTTAATTATTTCTCTTGAGAATCTTTAAAAAAAATTGTTTACTTAATTAATTTAGAATATTTTTTCATGGTTACATGATTCATGTTCTTTCCCTCCCATAGCCAATGAGCTTTTCCACTGGGTTTTTCATATGTCATTGATCTCTTGAGAATCTTTTACATTTTTGTCCTTCCCAATGAATTTATTTATTTATTTTTGCTCTATGAAATGATCCTTTGGTAATTTGATATGGTATTGAATAAATAAATTAATTTAGGTAATATCATTTTTGTTAAATTGGCATGTTCTAAATGTGAGCTTTTAATCACTCTTAATTAGGTCTTTATTTCTGTGAAGAGTAATTTGTAGTTGTGAGTGTGTGTATGCTCAAGTGTGTGTGCTTGCCTGCAGGAACCCATGTGCCCATGCATATAAAAAACACATATATTATCTATTCAGTTGCTATGTGTATATCTCAGTATGTTTACTTTCACATATTATACATTTTGTGGTTATCATGAGTAGAATTTTCTCTTGTATCTCTTCCTGCCAGTTTTTGTTTATATAGGGATACCAGTGATTTATGTGGATTTATTTTATGTCTCATATTTTGCTGAAGTTACTGTCGTAATTAATTTTTTGTTAGATTCTCTGGGATTCTCCATGTATCATCTGCAAGTAGCAGTGTTGTTGTTTTTTCGTTTATACTTGTTTCTTCAGTTTCTCTTTCTTGTCTTATTGCTATAATTATCAATTTTTAGCACTGTGATAGAGGACACATTTACCTCTAATCTTAATAGAAAGACCTCTAGAGTTTTTATCCTTGTTACAATTTTTTTTGTCCTTATTTTCATCCCTATTTTATCTCAGTTGCAATGGTGACTCTTGTTTTCTGTTAGATATTGTTTATCATATAGAGAAAAGGTCCATTTATTCCTATGCTTTTTATTGTTTTTAATAGAAATGGAATTGTAGTTTGTTTTACCAGCTTGTTTTTGGAATTTTTGGAAATAATTTATGAGGTTTTAATTATTTTTTATTAATATGATCTATTATAGTGTCTTTAATATTAAACCAATCTTGTATTCCTGGCATAAATCCTCCCTGGTCCTAATGTGCAATCTTTATAAAAAGATCTAGACTCTTACTAATATAGAATTAAAAAATTTTGTACTAGTATTCATTGAACATAGTGGCATATTGTTTTTTTCTTTTGATTTGTAGCTCTGGTTTGCATATTAAGATCATTTTTATGGTGGCAGGTAGAGTGCCAGGCTTGGAGCTGGGAGGTCCTGGATTCAAATGTGCCCTCAGACATTTCCTAGCTTTGTGACTCTAGGGATGTCACTTAACCCCAGTTGCCTAGCCTTTGCCACTCTTTTCTTAGAATTAATATCAAGACAGAAGGTAAAAGTTTAAAAGACAAATATTCATATCTAGAAGGAATTTATTAGGATCTCTTCCTGTTTTTGCAAGCAGTTTATATGATAATTGGAGTAAATCTTACCTTCGTAGAATTTATAAGTCTATCTGGTTCAAGGTATATTTTTTTTCTTAGTCGGGATTCGTTTATGGCTTATTCTTTTTTTTTTTTTTTTTTTGGTCTGAGACTGCATAACTTAAATTCTCTCTCTTTTTTCAAACTCTTATCTTGGGGGCAGCTGGGTAGCTCAGTGGATTGAGACCTAGATACGGGAGGTCCTATGTTCAAATCTGACCTCAGACACTTCCCAGCTGTGTGACCCTGGGCCATTGCCTAGCCCTTACCACTCTTCTTCCTTGGAGTCAATACACAGAAGAAGAGTTTAAAAAAAAAACCAAACAACTCTTATCTACCATCTTAGAATCAATACTGTGTATTGGTTCTAAGGTAGAAGAGTGGTAAGGGCTAGGCAATGAGAGTCAAGTGACTTGCCCAGAGTCACACAGTGTAATAAGGGAAGTGTCTGAGGCTAGATTTGAGCCTAGGACCTCTATCTCTAGGCCTGACTCTCAATCCACTGAGCTACCCAGCTGTCCCCTTTAATTCTCTTTCTTGATGTCCTACTCTTAACTATTTTATATTTTTGTAGATATACATCCATCTCATTTAAATAGTTATGTTGGTAAATAATTTCTTATATTTTCTAATAATTATTTCTAATACAATAATATTATTTTAAACCCTTACCTTCAGTACTAAGTATCAGTTCCAAGGCAGAAGAGCTGTAAAATTTAGACAATTTGGGTTAAGTAACTTTCCTAGGGACAAGAAATATCAAAGGCCAAATTTCAACTTGGAACATCTCATCTTCAGGCCTGGATCTCTGGCCACTGAGCCACCTAGCTGCTTCCTATGTGCTTTTTAAGATGCATCATTGATATTCTTAATCTTTTTTCATCATTACCATTATCCTTTTCTCCCTTCTTGATTCTCACCCCTCAAATAAAGAAAAATAAACCCTCTTTTCTACAAATGAGCACAAACAAATCAAATACACACATCGATCATGTTGGACCACATGTGTTATTAACTTCTACTTCATCAACTCTCAAGAGATGGGAAGCATGTTTCATTCATGGATCCTTTGGAATTATGATTGGTCATTATTACATTTATCAGTCTTTTAAAATTGATTGTCTTTTTAGTGTGGTCATTGTATAAGTTTTTTTCTTGCTTCCACTTACTATTAAGGCTTGTTCATTGATTTATACCACTTTTTTTCTTCTTAAATTTTTCTGTAAGAATTAAAATTCATGAGACTGGCCTTACATTAATAAAGTTTTTTAGAATCACTTGGATAGGTAAAAGATGCGAAATTAGGTAGAAGGATAAAAGTAAAATAGTCTGATCTAAACTACCATGTGGATGTGATCTCAGACTTGCCACAGCTTCCCTAGGTAGGTCACCAGAGGAAGAGAGTCAACACTTCATCAGTCCTTTTTTAACTCTTCCTTTCACATATGTTCCAAATTCAGTCATGTCCAAATCAGGTCCAGACTGGCATAACCCACACTGACGTAACTAGGTTACCAGCCTAGGTGACATAAGTGATGTAGCTCCAAGAAGGCATGGATACAGGCAAGACCCCATATATGATCCTAGGAGCTTCATGCATCCTTGACTTTTACACTGATTTTCTTAACAAAGTATGTTTTAGTAATACATTTCAACTCACTCTTGTTCATTGTAAGCCTCGCCTCTTTGTGTTGCAGTGCCCCTTGATGAATGCAGCTTTAAAGCTTCAAATGTGGTTTCTTTGCCTCTTGGCCATACATTCTCACTGAGTAAAATTAATTTGAAATAATATGGTGTAGTAGAAAGAAAGTTGATCTCAAAACCCAAAGATTTGAGTTCAAGTCCTGTCTCTGTCCCATTCTGAATTTGTCACTCTGAGAAAGCCAATAAAACCTCACTGCTCCAATACTTCTTTTTTTTTTTAATTTTACCTTCTGTCTTGGAATCAATACTGGGTATATGCCTTCCTTCTTTCCTTCCTTCCCCCCCTCCCTCCCTTTCTGTCTTAGAATCAGTGCTAAGTATCACAGTAGTAAGGGCATAGCAATTGGAGTTAATTACTTGCCCAGAATCACACAGCTTTGGGAGTAAGTGTCTGAGGCCACATTTCAATTCAGAACCTTTCATCTCCAGGTCTCACTCTACCCATGAAGCCAACTAGCTCCTCCCAAGGAATTTCTTTTTTTACTGGGAGTTCTGTTATAGCAAAGAAATCACAAATAAGACCATATTTTGGGGAGATCTTTAAAAATAATGCATTTTTCCAGATAACAATCTGCTGTCATCATTATTCAGTTATTGGGCCAATCTATTGTCTGTTTACAATGTCTAACTAAAATATATGTACTAAGGGACCAGAACAATTGGCTATCTATATTAAAATATTAGAGGAAAAGAACAAACATTTAATAAGCACCTCCTCTGTGCTGTTCTTCTTAAATATTATCACATTTGGTCCTAGATGGTAAATGCTATTATTATATTCCCATTTTATAAATGAGGTTAAGTGACTTACCCCCAGATCACATAGCTATTAAGTGACTGAGGTTAGATTAGCACCCAGGTCTTCCAGACACCAGGAAATAGTGTACTATCTTCTGTGCCACAATGGAAATTCTTCATTCAAGTATTTTTTCCTACATGTATATTTTGGCCAAACTCTTGAAGAATTATAGATCTCATTTAAAAGGTTCGATGTTATTCTGAGGCTTAATGTATTAGGCTTAATGTCATCCCCAAAAAAGAACATTTAGAGAAACTCAACCATCTATAAAAAATCTCTTCTTTTTGTATTGTATGACAAGATCAAACATCTTTTGTGCACTTACTTTTCCATACTTAAGCTGCTTCATGCTAATAACTGGAGGAATATTGAAGAAATATCTGCTCCATCTTTCAAAAGTCTTAGTATGACTTGTACAAAGGAGATAATGTGTTGACAGAGAGCCTTTATGGCAGCATTTGTTTAATCAGATTCCTTTTTATAGTCAGCAAAAAATAAGCCTAGTGGGGCCAAGGCATGACAATTTAACTTCATAACATATTTCTTGTGTTCCTCTTTCTCTTCTCTGACACTGCCAGCGTTCTGGTCTGGGCTTTCATTATCCTAAGTCAGGACTGTTCCAAGAAAGTCCAGTCTTGTTTTTCTCCTTCCCTGTTCTTTAAACCCACCTCATAGCCCTTTACTCTTCCTCTCTTCCTCTTTTAAATCTTCAGTGCTTTCCAAATTCCTGCATGACATTTTAGACTCTCCATAGTCATAGTCTGTTACATCCTTGATGTTCATGCCCTATCTTATTACTCCCTTCATCTATTCAGTATTCTAACAAAACAGGAATCTTCTCTTGCCTTCCAAACATGAATTGTATTGTTATGCTTTAGCTTACAATATTCCTTCTGACCTCTTACTTCCCTCTTTCTTTATTGAATCATTATATATATACTTTAAGGTAGGGGATCCTAACTATTTTTTTTTTTTTGGTCATAGATCCTTTTGACATTCTGGTAAAAGCATAATGGACCCCTTCTCAGAATAATATTTTTAAATTTAATAAAATAAAATGCATAGGATTTCAGTAAACTAATTATATTTAGCTAAAATTTTCCACATATTAGGGAAACAAGTTCATGGGCTCTAGTTTAGGAACAAAGTTAAAGACTAATTTAAATGCTACTATCAGGAAGTCTTTCTAATGACTTTGTTTAGTAATTAACCTTTCCCTTCACAGCCCACATAGCTTTTGTATAATTTATATCCCTCTATCAGATCATAAGCTCTGATTTGATAGGGAGGCTGTTTATTATTTAAACTGTATACAAGCTCCTAACAGCTTAAAACTGCCCTCTAGACTTTTGGGACACCCGTTATCTATTTTCTGTTTATACTTTGCTTGTCTGCTCATCCTTCCAATACCAACTGAAATGTTCCCTCCTTCATAAAGTCTCCCCTGATTTCTTTCTTATTGCCTGACCATTTACCCCAACCTCAATTCTTTTTTTTTTTTTTTTAAACCCTTACCTTCCATCTTAGAATCAATACTTTGTATTGGTTCCAAGGCAAAAGAGCAGTAAGGGCTAGGCAATGGGGGTTAAGTGACTTGCTCAGGGTCACACAGCTAGGAAGTGTCTCAATCCATTGAGCCACCCAGCTCTCCACCTCAATTTTTAATGACCCTGAATCTCCCCAGATAATAGAACTTATACTTATACTATGTCCTTTTCATCTATTCTTATAGTTTATCATATATGTCTTATTCCTTATGAGACTAAGCTCTTTGAGCTCATATAACATGCAATATATAAGATATTGTCTTTGATAAATATTATATGTACATTTTGTCAATACTCAACAATAACGATTTTAAAAAATTTTGAAGTTTTGTAGACTGATCTTTTAAAAAATTAATATAGAGGACCTCAGTCTTTAGAACTAGAAAGTATCTTAGATGTGGTCTAGTCCAACCCTCTTATTTTCCAGATTAGGAAACTGAGGTCTATAAAAATTAAAGTTATTTTCCTTTATCATTTGCTTACTTATTTTTTGTATTATCAGTATCTTAATTTTATTGAACATTTGTCTACTAGAACAAATATAGTTACAACTTTAATTTCATTAATATTCTTATTTGCCACAGCTTTATTAATTTTTGGATATTCAAGTTTTCTTTCATATCCTTGGTCTTTTGGAAGGATAATTTTTTTTTAGTGGGAACAGCTAGGTCTCTCAGTGGACGGAGAGCCAGGTCTGGAGATAGATTCAAACACTTCTAGCTGTGTGAATCCATATGGGCAGGTCACTTAACCTCCATCACCTAACCCATACTACTTTGGAACTAAAAATTAGCATTAGTTCTAAGATGTATGGGTTTAAAATTATTTTTCTTTTTTGCTCTTTATTGAAAATGCTTTTATCAGTAATTATTACCTCCTATATGCCAGGATCTGTACTAATCAGTAGACAAAATAGAAAAAAATGAAAGAACTCTTCACTTTTAGTTGATTGGAAGAATATGTTTACATTTAAAAAATAAATACAAACTAATTTTGGGTGGAGGAGGAAATTGGAAGTGAAGGAGGGAAGGGAAAGACTTTATAAGGAGAGATCAGGAAAGGCAAGTTAGAACTGGGCTTTAAAGAATGCTAAGATGATGAGGATGCTAAGAGGATGCTAAAGAATGCTAAGATGAGGAGGGTAGTATACTTCATGCTGGGTGGAACAGGCTTTAACTCTGGCTTGTGTGAAGAACTTCAAGGCCAATTTGGCTGGACTGGAGAGAGTGAGAAAGAAAGTAATGGATGTTATAAGCCTTTAAAGATTGTGGAGCCTGATTATGAAGGGCTTTAAATGTCAAATTTAGGAATTTGTATTTATCCCACAGCAGAATTTCTTAACATTGATTCCATGAATTGAGAAAAATCGATAAACTGAATTGGTTTCTTTTTAAAATCCCTTATATTTATGAATTTAAAAAACATCCTGACAAGGAGTCTTTAGGCTTCATTAGAATGCAAGAGCTTTCAGACACAAAAAAGTTAGGAATCCCTTTCCTAGAGGTAATAGAGAGTTAGTGGAGACTGGAATTTATTAATTAGGGGAATGGCATACTCAAACTTGTACTTTAGGATTATTTCTATCAACTTGCATTTATTGTTAATTGGCACCACTCAATGTTAAATATAGATAAAAGAAAATGAAGTAATTCCTGCTTTCAAGGAACTTACATTCAAAATAATATTAATTTACTTTTATTAAGCATATTGTATAAGGCATTGGGATACAAACACTAAAATTGAATCAGGTCCTTATTGTCAAGGAATTTTCATTTTATTGAGAAGAAAAAAAATGTACACACTAAGAAAATGTTAGTTAACAATTATGTAAAGAAAGTTGACAAATGTTTCCTGCTTTGAGGTGCTCACAGTCTAATGGGGGAGAGAGGAGAAATAGGGAGAAGAAGGAAGGATGACTAAGAGGGAAGGAGAGTTAAGGGATTCTTGAATAATGGCCTGGCTACCATGATATCTGATAGAGTTTTTTATTTTGTCTCCTTTTCTCTTTCTAGCTTCATCAGCCTATATTTGGTCCCTGTTCCCATTACTTAAGTCCCTAATTAGTTAGCTGTTTAGTTATCACTAAGATAAAGAAAATTTTATACTGCAGAATTTGTATTAAAAATTTTATAATACAAAGAATGAGACTAACAGGTATAAATTTAGGGATCCTGCCTATTTTGCCATCTAGTCTATTTTGGGTTAGGAAATAGTTAAAGAGATGATCTGTGTAAAATCTATTACAATTCCTAAAGTTCCATTTTAACAAACTCTCCTGGGTATACTCGTGTCTTGTTATGATGTAGAATTTTGTAATAATATATTTTCAGAAGTTATGCTTCAATAACAAACTATGATTCTGGAAGACCTAAGATGAAACACTATCTCCTGGCAAATGATGAAGTTAAAATGCAGAATATGAGATTTCTAGGCATGACTAGTGGAGGAATCTTACTCACTTGACTAACAATGGGTCTTTCTTTAATTGTTCATTTGATTAGGAAGAAAGTAGGAGAGGGAAAAAAATAAATGTTTATTAATTGGAAAAATATTTGTTTAAAGTAGAAAATGAAAAGAAAAACAAGTTGTGCTCTTAAGTTTTCAGAATCTGGAAATGAAGCTCTATGAAGTAAAATGACAAATGAAAAATGTTCTCCACTGACTTTGGGTGAGAAGTTTCATGCACTCATACCTCCAATACCTTTTTGTGTTGGCAATAATTAGATCTTTGTTTGGGATTCTTGTGTTTATTTTCTCTTGTAGCGAAGGCTGATAGGGGTGTTTGAAATGAGGCTGAAAATTGCTTTCATGATGAAAAAAATAGCTGAGTTAGAGGGATCAACTGTCAATCTCTTTCTCATTGTCTGTTTTGCAAACTACTGATTAACAAAACTATTCATATAGAAGGGGGGGAAATAGCTTTGTTGTCCAGAAAGTTCTTTGTTAATGGTGGTCTTCTATAGTGGTATTTTGTTCATCTGATGAGAACCACTTTTTTGTATCTGCACAATTAGTGGTTAGTAAAATGGGTAGAATATATAGCTACTTAAGAAATAATTATTTAGATTATTATTAGATTATTAGATTATTTCTCTGGTTTCTATTTTTATGTCATTCTCCAAAGAACATTCCTAAATTGTGAAATTTCTCTGCAATGCAGACAGACATGTTTTATGGTCAATGGGATGGAATGGGATATTCTCTTTGGCTCTCATATTCTGATTCTTGATCTCATTTCACACTCTCACCCACACTAAAAACTGTCATCTAACACTTATAAGTCAGAAAGCTAGTTACAAACCAGCTTTTACAACCTCTATCCTAAAAATCTAGGAACTACTACCTGAAGTTAACCGGAATATAGAAAGGCTTATATCGTTATCATTGTAATACTATTTATCGTTATGTTATTTTTAGAAATATTCAGCTCTAAGCTTCATAGATTTTTTTAAAATTATTATAGGTATAAATCACTATCCTTAATATACTTGCAAATTTTGTGATCATCACTGGTCAACAGATGCAAATGTTTCTGTCTTGGGTATTATTAGTTAATATATAATCAGCTTTAATCTTTGATTCCACTCCTCAGTTTATCTTTTGTCTCCTTTCTCAGTAACACAGATAATTAATATTGGGTAACCTAATAAATGAACCAATGGAGACGGGAATTTATTGATACTTAAACATGCAGCCAACTGCTTTAGGATTATCTCAACAAGTATTCATTAATTATTTATTTATTGTGTGCCAGGCACTGCTCAATGCTAAAGACACAAAGACAAAGAAATGAATCTCTGCTTTCAAGGACCTTACATTCTCAGTAGTATTAATTCACCTTTATTAAACACTGTAAAAGTTCCTTCTCAAATTTCTTCTTAAATTCTAAGTGTGATAATGATTTTGAAAGGCACCTAGGAAAAAAATGAAAAAAGAGAAAGAAATAGCCTTCGGTAAATTTCAGTTTGGTTGAATTCCTAAATTGTAATTATTTCTCAACTAAGGCCTACTATGTCCTAGGTACTGTGTGCTAGGCAGGGAAGATAGGAATACAAAAGCTAAGGTGCCCCTTATCCTCAAGAAGCTTAGGGGAAATTGTAGATACAGAAAAAATAAATGGAAGGTAATTTTTTTGGGGGGTGGTAAGAGGAAGGCCTTGTCATTTGGGGAGAGGACAGGAAAAATATTGATCTTAAAGGAGATGGAATTAGGCAGTTCTTAAGGGCAGAAGTTAGGAGGAATACATTCCAGTCTTGAGAGAATTGCTTTGATAAAGACCACTAGACATGGGGCAGCTGGGTAGCTCAGTGTATTGAGAACCAGGCCTAGAGACTGAAGGTCCTAGGTTCAAATCTGGCCTCAGACACTGCTTCCCAGCTGTGTGACCCTGGGCAAGTCACTTGACCCCTATTGCCTACCCTTACCACTCTTCTGCTCTGGAACCAATACACAGTATTGATTCCAAGACGGAAGGTGAGGGTTTAAATAAGCAAGGGTATAGAGCAGTGATGGCGAGTCTATGGAATGTGTGCCAAAAAGGGCACACAGTGCCTTCTCTGTGGGCATGCCTGTAGTCACTCACCAGAGTTCTTTACTAAAATGTCAGAGGGACTGGGGAAGACTGCTCCCCTCATCCTCTCCATGTGCCTGAGGACATTTCTCACATGACCTGCTCCTCTGTCCAGCAGCCAGCAGGGAGTGCTTCCTCTCTCCTCTGTCTGGGGTAATGGGGTTGGGGGAGGCATGCTGCATGAGGCAGTCTATTGAGTCTGTGGTGAAAGTGAGTCTCATGGTAGGGTTGGAGAGGAGCTAGGTTTGAGGGAAGCATAGCTCCCAGCGTGGCACACAGCTGGAGGGGAGCAGAGCTCTGGGGCTCTCCACATGCACCTTTCTTCACCTGTCCCTCTGTCCAGCAGTCCAGTGGGAGCACTTCCTCCCTCCCCTGTCTGGGATAGGAGGGGCCAGGGAGTGGGGTGAAGTGGAGGGGAGGGGCACAGCACTCCATGGCGGTGGGGGTGGGACCCAGCTCTCTGTCTCTAAAAGGTTCACCATCACTGGTATAGAGGATTGGAGAGCAGAAAGACTTGAGACAGGAAGAAAAAATAGAAGGTTGTGCCATAGTCTAGGTAAGAAGTAATTAAGTTTTGGTTGAGGGGCAGGAAAGATGCAAGAGATATGAAAACAGAATTGATATAACCAAAGAGTCAAGCTCCATTCTGAAGTTGTGAAACTGGGTGACTAGAAGGATTATGTTATTCTTATATGGAAATAGGGAAGTTAGGATGAGTGATAGGTTTTGGGTCACAAGATGACTTTTCTTTTTGAATATGTTGAATTTATGGTGCTTATGGTGCCATCTGTTTGTAAATGTCCAATGGGCAATACTTGATGTATAACTGGAACTTAGATTAGGGCTAACTGTATTGACCTGGGAGAAAGCTATAATGAATGCATAGGAGCATAATAAAGTAGCTAAGGTGGCATGATGGATAGAGTTTTCTGGTCATAAAGTAAGGAAGACCTAAGTTCTGATGTGGCCTCAGAAACCTAACTAGCTGTATGACCCTGGATAAGTCACTTAACCTCTGTCTTCGTCTGTTTCCTCATATATAAAATGGAGATGATAGCAGTATTTACCTCCCAATTAGGTTATTAAAGGATAAAATGAGATATTTGTAAAGGGCTTTGCCAATTTAATGCCTTATATAAATGCTAACTAAATATTTTAGGAGATCAACAAGAAAGGGTGTAGAGAGCAGTGTGCTCTCTAAGGGAGCAGGATACAGATGATAATAGAGCAAAGAATAATGAAAAGGATCCTCCCAGCTTGTAGGAGGTGAAATGAGAGAATATTGTCATAGTGGAGAGTGTATCCAGGAGAAAAGAGAATGGTCGTTTGTGTCAAGTGTTTTACAGAGGTCAAGAAAAATGAGGAGTGAGAAGAGGCCATATGATCTGGTCACTGAGATATTTTATATTTTGGTTGAATGAGATAGGAAGCCAAATAAAAGGATTTAAGAAGTAAGAAGTGGCCACAAAAACAAAAGGAGTTAAAGCCATCTTTACTAGAAGTTTTTTCTTCTGGCAGAAATGAGGATAGATTTCATACGGTAATTTCAGGGAGAGATAGTATATGCCAATTGAAGTTTTTGGAAGGAGAAAGGTAGTGAGGGGAGGAAGGCTTGAGAGTACCAGATTAGAAAGATTATAGATTTGAAGGACTAGACCATAGAAGGTCTAGTCCTAGCCTCTCATTTTATATATGAGAAAACTGAGTCTGATAGAGGTTAAGTGACTTTCCTTGGGTAATATGCCATCAAGTGTCAGCTGAAATCTCAGAATAGTTTTTTATGTATATATTTTCTTAGTGCATTGGGAGTAGTAGTCTTTCATATGGTTTTTAATAATTTGCCTTTCTTCTTTTGAAAATCTTTGTTTTTGGGTTTTTTTTATTCCCTTATCCATTGTGCTTCTTGTCTTAGATTTGTGTTAATTTCCTGTATATCTTGGTTATAAGATCTTTATATTATAGATAGTTGATGCAAAGATTTTTCCCTAGACCACAATTTTTCTTTTAGCTGATTGATTTTGTTTGTGTTGTTAGTTTTCAGTTTCATAAAATTGAAATTTTCATTTGTGATCACCTTGTTTGGTTAGAAATTCTTCCCCCTAGCCCAAGCTGAGAAAGATAGTTTCACTCATTTTCCTCTTATTATTTTTTTAAAAATAATATGACCTTTTTATAGGACTAAGTATCCTTTCATGTAAATCCAGCAAGAACTAGGGTGAAGGGGGGAAGCTCCTCCTCTATCAACCATTCATTCTATTCTTTTTTTCCCCCCTCCTAAGTTAGACTAACTCCTGCTACCCATTTCCCATCCCCCTTCACCTCTAGAAAGGAATGTACTGTCTTAGTTACATTTCAGCAGTGGGACCTACTCTCACCTTCCCAGTGTTAGTGGGCTGAGCACTTTTAGCACTCACTGACAATCTATTGCTTAAACATGCTAGGAAATTAAATATCTTCTTACTTGCATAAAATTTATGCTTTTGAAAAGAGTTTTAAAACTTCATTGAGAATTTGAATTTGTAAAATGTTTTTTAAACAATTGTAGAAAATAAGAGCTGTGGCATTTTAAAAACAGATGTTTATTTGTTGCTTACTTAACTAATTTTTTTTCTGTTTATTTTTAAGACGAGCAAAAATCAAATTAAAGTAGATCTTGTAGATGAAAACTTTACAGAATTAAGAGGAGAAATAGCGGGACCGCCAGACACACCATATGAAGGCAAGTAATATATTTTTGTGTAGAGTATCTTGTAAAGTAGGGATTTTCTTGATAATTCAATAGTTCACAATTTGAAAATTTTTTCAAAGTTAGAGTTTGTTTATGATAGTCATTTAATTGTTTTATATGTTATTTAATATTTTAATTTAAATGTTATTTGATTTAGGCTTTTTCTTCTTTAAACCTAGATATACTTTTTATTTAAGTAAATAAGATTTAACAGTTCATATTTTGTTTATATAAGCAAGATTTGGCAACGCATGGTTATATTTTCCATATAATTGTAGAAGATATATACTATATCCCTGTCATAAAATATTGACATTATTATCTACTTTGATATCTGAGATGTGTTTTACTTAAATTTTTTAATTTGCATTATTTTATTTAAGTCTTCACGTTCAGCAGTCTTATTTTTATGCATACATTTTGTAATATTGAAAGGAAGTCTGGTGAAAATGAAATATTTTTCATTGTTGCAGAGAAATTATGAATGAAAAGTGTAAAGAGAGACATAGATCCTTGTAATTCAATTGGTCCACATGATTAATTTGGCTGTTTATTTTTATCTTGAAGTGTTGAATGGGGATCCTGATATTTATGATAAAATGTGAAGACTTATTTCTGGGACATTAGACATCCACATTCAAATTTAATTGACAAATATACTTGAGAACTTCAAAAGATTTATGATTGCATTGATTTGGGTACTCCTTCCCACACAGATCATAACCCATTTATATTGTAAAAATTAGTTTGATGAGGTGCTGTGGCTAAAACAGTCTTCATGTGGGCATTCAGTTGGAGATATGTCATAACCAGGCTGCTTGCAAAATTACAAGATCTGGGGGGCAGCTGTGTGGCTCAGTGGATTGAAAGCCAGGCCTAGAGATGGGAGGTCCTGGGTTCAAATTTGACCTCAGACGCTTCCCAGCTGTGTGACCCTGGGCAAGTCACTTAACCCCCATTGCCTAGTCTCTTCTGCCTTAGAACCAATACCCAGTATTGATTCTAAGATGGAAGGTAAGGGTTTGAAAAAAACTTTTTTTTAACAAGATCTGGAGCTAGAAGAGACTTAAATAATCATCTATACTAATCCCCAAATTTTATAGGTGAGGAGATAGGTCCAAGAGATTATGACTTATCCAAGGTCATGCATATATTCACCAGATGAAGCCAAAATTTGAACCCAAGTCTTCTGACTGCAAATCTAATGCTTTTTCCACTCTACAATACTGCCATTATTCCAGTGTGTCCTCAGTTTAGGCTCTGTTGTGTACTTTGCAGATACACTGTTGAGAATTAGTCTTTAGGAGCACAAGGTCAGTTCTACAGTGCATTTACAGAGGAATGACTGTAGTAGCATACAAAAACATTTAAAAAGCCAATGCATTTAATTTAAAAAATTATGGTTTTGGATTTTTATTTATCATATCCCACTTAGATTGCTATAACAATGCCTTAATTGTCAATTGCTCGATAAATATTTATTAGATTGAACTATATTGGAATATAGATTGGAATATGTGCCTATATTCATGCTGGTTATGAGGATGATAGTAATTATATTTTGTGGAGTGTGACATAATTGCTAAAAATTCTTTCAGAAAAAACTTATTAAAATAATACTTAGAAATTTTTTTGGAGGTTTCTTAAGTTTTCCTTATTAACTGTTACCAATTTTAACTTATAAATATCAAAGTATCTATTGCAGAATTCATGATATATTCTTTGTACCATGTATCATCATGGGGAATAAGCTGTTTGGTATATGATAATCTTTTTACTAGGCAAAATTTTACTAGCAATCTGTAATACATATGTGTATATATATATATATAAAATGTAGTTGCTTTGTATTTAAATTTATATATAAATTAGAAATATATTTGTTCAAAAGCATACAATTAAATATGTCCTTTCTACTTCATTGATACTGTAGTAGGACAGGTCCTAATTTCATTTACAAGATATTATGTGCATTATCTTGATAGCCTTTAAAAATTTTTTTATTTGGATAAAATTTTAGTTCTAAGATTATCAAATTATAAATATACTTTACTTTTTCTTATTCTAGAGTTTGGAAATAAACATTTTTGAAAAACTGAGCTGCAAAGAGAGAGGAAAAAAAGAGGCAGTAGAGTAATGATTTATCTTACTGCTTCAAATGAGATGGTTAATTAAAAAAATATTTACTTTCTGTCTTAGAATTGACACTAAATATCAGTTCCAAGGCAGATGATTTGTAAGGTCCAGGCATTTTGAGTAAGTGACTTGCTAAGGGTCATAAAGCTATGAAGTATATGAAGTTAGAGTTGAAAACAGGACCCCATAGCCTCAGGTTTGGCTTTCTGTCCACTAAGACTCTTAAAATGCTGCTAGGGTATTCTTTTTGAAAGGCTGATTTTGGTAGCTATTTATGGGATTTGTTAGGCAAGATTGCAAACTGGGTAACCATCTCAGTAGTAACTAGGATAGCATGGCAAGTGTCTGTTATTTATGACTATTATAAAAAACAAAGCTACTGAATATAAATTGCTACTAATTTCCTAAATATCTTTTGAGTTGTATAATCTTGTGATCCAGAACTATTTCTTTTCCATTTTGATTTTGTAAAGGCTGCATTATTATGATTTCATTTAAAAATATTTTTAAACCCTTACCTGCTGTCTTGGAGTCAATACTGTGTTTTGGCTCCAAGGTAGAAGAGTGGTAAGGGCTAGGCAATGGGGGGTTAAGTGACTTGCCTAGCATCGCAACTAGGAAGTGTCTGAGACCAGATTTGAAACCAAGACCTCCCATCTTCTAGGCCTGGCTCAATCCACTGAGCCACCTAGCTTAACCCATTGCTGTGATTTTAAATGTGTGGATAGTATTTTTGCTTCTTCAAAATAATAACTTTTTCAGAAGTCTCTTGGTTCTTCAAAGTCATTTTCTTGACTTTGTTTGGGGTTGAGGTGTCAAGCATGTATAATTTCAATGGAAAACCACGAACTTTATATCTTTACATATCTGTTATTAAGTGTAGTATGAACTGATAGCTAGGTAGTTCAGTGGATAGAGTGTTAGGCTTGGAGTTGGACAGACCTGGGATCAAATCTGGCCTCAGACACTTTTAGCTGTATGATTTGGGACAAGTCACTTAACCTTGACAGTCTAGCCCTTCCTACTCTTCTGTCTTAGAATTGAGACAGAAGATAAGAGTTTTAAAAAAGTATGAACAATACATATAATAGTAGATTTTCTTGTATTTCCCTGATGTGATAATCTTCTAATTTTCTTACTTTAAAAATATCTCCATAATTATAGCTATAGCTTTGTTCTAAATTTGACATTTTAAGACAGTTATACTAGATATGCTGGTCATATGTTTAGTATATTATAAATGACATTTTAAGCCCTCAAAAGTACAATATGGCTTGTGTTAAGTATTCTATTATATGAAAAAGTTATACTTTTTATGAAAGATGGAGAGAAACAGTACCTGAAAATTTTTTAATCCAGTGATAATGAGATCTTTGAAATAAGAAAGAAAAAAAGGGATCAGTAACAAAGAACCAACCTGTTAACAAACATTTCTTTTGGGCAGATTTAGTTTTGCAAGTTTTATTTATTTACATGTTTTCCATACTTGTGAAATTTCTTAAAATTCTATGTTAATCATTTTTTCTTTTATTGACTACCATCCTTTTTTTGCTTTATGTTATCATGTATACACTGTCATAGGTGAGTTCTACTGGTTCATCAGTGCCTTGGCCACTAATGGGACCTCTTAAAAAAATTAGCAGGAAAAGGAGAAACAATACAGAAAAAGTTAGGAAGAAAAGTAACTTTCCTTTCCTATTGTCTTACTCAGTTACCCAAAATAATAGAGCAGGAAAGATTGTACTTGATTCAGATCAGTCCCCTGGATTTTTCTTATAACTCTTTCTGTGGTTTTGGGGAATGAATATTCACGTTAATACATAGTTTTCTATTTTTCTGAGTCTTGGTTTGTGAATAGTAATTGATAATAGCATCCTAGAATTGTTGAGGAGATCCTTAGAGGAAGTCCTCTAGTCCAGTATTTGAATTAGTATAGTAATTCCACTATAGAATCAGTGTATGGTTTGTCCATCTCATATGAGTACATTGTTCTTGGAGCAAAGAAGTCATTGGAGAGGTGGGTGTCTTACATTTGTAGGGTACTAATGAGAACACTTTTGGAGAGCTTTCCTTTTTATGCTGATCTGTCATTTCACTTAATTTTATTTTGCATACTACAGATTTTAACTAAAATCATTGACAGTTAAATTCAAGTGAAAATGTTCAATTTGAGTGTTAGCCACTATTTAGAAGCTAATAATGCAAGCCTTTTGTGGCTAATCTATATGCATTGGTTTTCTTCTTTTGCCTTTGAGTTGTTTTTCTATTTTTATCTGTAGTATATTTACCAAAAAGGATGCAGGAATGGTTAGTTAAGTGGTTCAGTGGATTGAAAGATAGGCCTGGATATGGGAGGTCCTGGGTTCAAATGTGGCATCAGACACTTCCTAGCTATATGACCCTGTGCAAGTCATTTAACCCCCCTGTTGCCTGACTTTTACTGCTCTTATGTCTTAGAATCAATACATATTATTGATTCTAAAAACAAAAACGAAAGGTTAAAAAATGAAGCAGGAGAACAAAAGAGGATATATTTAGACCGATCACTTTCCTAATGGCAGCTGTAGTAGAAAAGTTAATTGAAAAAAAGTTGGCTATTCTTGGAGCTATGGGGTGGTGAATGCTGTATTGATTTAGTTTGTCTATGTTATCTTGGTTTTGATTACCATAACTTAATAGTTCTCTTCATGTATGCCTTCTATATTGGATGATTTGGTTCATGTCTGCTATAAATTTTAATCAAAATAAGTCACTTTTTTTTTTTTAAAGCATGGCTTCTTGACCTTTCAGGTTTGTCTTACTCAAACTGACATGATCAAATGTAAACATGATTTTAAAGATTTATAGAAATTTATTTGGTTTAATATTCCTAACTTCTTAATTTTTTTTAGGAGGAAGATACCAACTAGAGATAAAAATACCAGAAACATATCCATTTAATCCCCCTAAGGTATTGTAAACATATTTTTGTGCATGACCTTTTATGATATTTCACATTTCTTGGCCCATTAAGTCAACATATATTTCAGCAGTTATGTTCCAGTTCCAAAGCTATTTACTACATACAAATTGTGAATGTGTAGAGGATTTTAGAAGCTGTTGGAAGGAGGATTAAAAACTTTCTACTTTCTGGAAGGCAACAGAAAGTGCTATTTAGTATGACTCAGATCCTTGACATGGAATTGACAATATACTCACAAGAACTGAGGGGTTCTAATTACCCTCAAAGATCATCACTTGATATAGATGGGTAGGTGATGTTTGAACTATGGATATATGGTTTTGATGTGAGCGGCTTCTTTCCTCTTGATGCTACCAATTTAATTGAAGCTTTTACTTCTCAGCTCTACAATTGCACTATTTCCTGCTTCTTGTTCTTTCCCTCTCCAGTTTCATTCTCTGTATTCACTACCAAATTAATCATCCTAAACCACTTGTCTGATGCTATCACTTTCTAATAGAGAACTTCAATTTTTCTTGATAATTTTGACTTTTCTCATTATATAATCTGACTTTTTAATCAGTCTTCTATAACTTGGCCCTAATCTCTCTTTTTCATTCTCTCTGATTGGAATTCTTCTTCTGCCTATTAAACTCATTACCATCCTTCAAGGCCTAGATCAAATTCTACCCCTTTCCTAACATTTTACTTGATTTCCTTGTCCATAGTCCACCTGTACCGTTCTCACTTCTCCTAGATTGGAAGTTACCATTTCTTCCTTTCAACTCCTTTATAGTACTTTGATACTCTTATGACTTTTACTTTCATTTACCTTATGTTTATATACAAATCTTATCTCAATATCTTGATACTAAGGTCTTTGAGGACAGGGGTTATGTCTTCACCTTTGTAACTTCTGGAAGGACTAGAATTATACCTTGCATATTTTATGCTGTGAATGAATTTCATTTCTCCTATTACAGTAAGTGAATGTACTCTGTAATAGTGGTTTCAGGCTTTCAGGTTGCCACTAGGAAGAATGGTGAGTGTATAATATTATCTTGCCTCCGTTTCCTGGGCAACATATAAGAATTATCTTGTGCTTATTAAATACTTTTAGAAAGATTCTGGGTATATAGTCAATGTCAAGAGTGGGAAATAACCTTAGGGATGGGGGTTGAAAATTTAGAAAGATGAATACCTTCAATATAAGGACTAGCTTCTTAAAAGGAAAAAGTAAAATTAATACTATCTTCTTGCTTGGGTTCCAATCTTATCTATTTTTTTGGGTAGTATAAAAATGTTGCATTTGATGCTTTTTTTTCTTTTCTTTTCACATCACTATTATTACCTCCACTTTCTGCCCCTCCAGAGCCCTTTCTTGTAACCAGTATAGTAGAGCAAAATAATTACTTTAATTTACTATGTCTAAAGGAGGGAAAAGGCATTTTATTAAGTGGCTACTATGTGCTAGGCATTGTGCTAAGTGCTTTATAAATATTACCTCATTTTAACTTTGAAAATGTATGTCTTGTTCTTTCTCTTTTTTTCAAATGATACTTCTTCAAACTTCTAAAATTGTCATGGTCGTTGTGTTAATTATGGTTCTTATCTCTTTCAAAGTTGCTTTCCCTTTTATTGTGGTAGTCCTTGTATATATTTTCCTGATTCTATTCACTTCACTGCATCAGTTCATACACATACAGGTCTTTCCAGGTTTCTCTGAAACTTGTCTCCATCATTTTCTGCATATGTTTTTCAGCCATTCTAACTGGGAAGCTATTTGTTATAACAAAAATTCATATGATATAAATATTTTTTTATATGTAGTCATTGTTTTTTTTTTAATTTAGGGTAAATGCATATTAGTAATATTGCTTGGTCAGAAATCTTGTGCAGTTTAGAAAATTTTGAGATCTAGTTCAAATTGATTTCTAAAATTGTTGATTCAGTTCACAGCTCAATACACAGCTCATTAGTGTTCATGTTCTCTCTCTCTCTCTCTCTCTCTCTCTCTCTCTCTCTCTCTCTCTCTCTCTCTCTCTTTCTCTCTCTCTCTCTCTCTCTCTCTCTCTCTCTCTCTCTCTCTTTTTTTTAAACTCTTATCTTCTGTCTTGGAGTCAATACTGTGTCTTGACTCCAAGGCAGAAGAGGTGTAAGGGCTAGGCAGTGGTCACACAGCTGGGAAGTGTCTTGAGGCCAGATTTGAACCTAGGACCTCCTGTCTCTAGGCTGCCCCCTATTCCTGTTATAGCCCTTCTAAAAATGTTCATTTTTCTCTTTTTGGTCATTTTTACTAATCTGATGTTTGTTAGATGTGATCTCAAAGGTGATTTAATATGCATTTCTCTTGTTCTTTGCTTATATTCAATAAACTATTAGTTATTAACCTTTTGTTTTTTCACAGAATCTTAGCATTGGGAAGGAACTTAGAATATCTAATCCTCTCTCATTAAATATTGGAATCTTTGAAATTGAATATATTCAGTGATTAAGAACAGCCCATTTCATATTTGGATAGACTTTCTTGAGCTGAAATTACTTTCCTATAAATTTTTGCTATTCTTTAAAAACACTTTCTTTATTAAAGATCTATTTTTCTTTTGTACCCCACCCCATTAAAGGAAAAAGAACAAGAAAATTCTTCTAGTAAAAATGCAGATTCATATTGAACAAAATCTAGTATTGGCCCTGTGCAAAAAATAGTTTTCGTTTAGTGCTTTGAGTTTAATACTTCTGTCAAGAACTAGGTAGCATGTTTCATTATTGGCCTCTGTGGTTTGGTCATTGAGCATGATCAAAGTTATTTTTTCAAAGTTTCAAAGTTATTGGTTTTTACAGTGTTGTTATTGTACAATTAGTTTCTCAGGTTTTGCTTACTTCACTATCAGTTCATACAAGTCATACAGGTTTTTCTGAAACAGCTTCTTTCATCATTTCTTTAAGCACAATAGTATCTTAAGATACTGTTCATACATCATGTGTTGTTTTTTCATCCATTCTCTAATTCTCTTCTAACTTTTTATTGTTGGTCCTAATTTTTCTTTTGGCAAGGTTGTGAAGGGGAGGTTCTTCATGTTTCAAGTTAGGGTTCTTTTTTTGCTGTTCAGTTCCGATGTATTTTTTGGAGGGATGGGTTTGCCCTTGACCCTTTCCTTTCGTTTTCAAGATGAACATAATCTTAATGTTGGAAGGAACCTTCAAAGTTATTTTTGCTAGGTTTTAAGCAAAGTAGGATTCTCCTAATCTTTGTAAGAGGGAAAAATGGGAAAGATTATGGTTGGACTGGATATTTAAAGTTTGGTCCCCAGAAATTGATTACTTGATTTCAAAATAAAAGAGACCCAAGTCAGGATGACTTTTATGGTGGTTTATTTACACTTAGGAAGGTTGAAGATAGGGAAAATGAGAGAGAGAAACTCTGGCCTGGACCAGGGAGGTTTAGAGGCCCCAGCAGAGGGGGCACAGAGGTTAATTAAACAAGGCTTCTAGCCACAAAGCCTCCTCTAAGAAGAAGCCTCTCCTTGAGCCTAGAACCTCTAGACACACTGAGGGAGGAGAAAGAGAGTCAGCCTAACTTACTCACGTGACAATTCAAAGGGAAGCAGCCTGAGGTCTCACCTGAGCTCCTTCAACACCAAGTTCAAAGCGCCCAAAAGCCCTCTCAGGAAGTTACCATCCTATTTAAAAGATAGTAGTTTTTGTCACTTCCTAGGTCCATCTCCTGTTTCACGTGGCCTCAACACTGTTTTGGACTGCCCAGGGGACAGTCACTTGTTTTTGATTTGTCACTATCACATGTGTGTCACAGACCTCCCCCTTCTCCACTTAATTCTAAGTTGGGTGGGGTGACATTATTCCTGGTGGCTAAAGTCTAAACAATGAATGAGGATGAGCTAATTACATTTACACATCTTGAACCTTTTCTTGAGGTTCTATGGTTTCCATAATCTTTAGCTTCCTATCCCTAGAGTTCAATATAACTCAAAAGTTGCTTAACCTTCAAGATTTTTAACTCATAAATTCACCTGTGACAATAATCTTGTTCCTATGTCACCCACACTTATTTCTGAATATACCCTTTGCTTTCAACATGAGATTTAATTCTCCCATCTTGATTCTATCACTTTCACCACCTTTATTTTTTAAAAAATCCTTCTTTTCTATTTTTGAGTCAATACCATGTGTCTATTCCAAGGCAGAAGAGCAGTAAGGGCTAGACAAGTAAAGGAGAGTTAAATGACTTGCCCATTGTCACATAGCTAGGAAGGATCAGAGGCCAGCTTTGAACCCAGAACCTCTCATCTCTAAGCCTAGTTCTCTCCACTGAGCCAATTTGCTGCCCCAATGTGCACTAAATTGACCAATTTGTTTATTCTCTCATCTTCACTTGTTTTTTTTTTTTACATGTAGTTTTTATTTTATTGATCCTTTCCTCTTTATTTTTTATATTTCTATTGTTTTTCACTTACACTAATCCTATAGAAGTCATCATTTCTTGTAACCAAAAAAGTATAGTCATATAAAACAAAATAACTCATAGAGCATTTCTGAAAATATGTATCTCATTCTGTACTAACATTTGCTACTTCTCTCTTTGGCCATCTTTGCCAGGCTGATGTGTATGTGACAGAATCTCAGAACTGTTTTAATTTGCATTTCTTTTCTTATTGGTGATTTAAAACAATCTTTCATAGCTTGTAGTAGTTGTGAAAAATTTATGTTCATTACTTTCGACCCCTTGTTTCTTGGGGAATCACTCATTTTATAGTTGTTTCAGTTCATTGTGTGTGTGTGTATATATATATATATATCATTGATAATATATTTAAATCTATATCTGTGATAAAAGACTTTTATCAGACATATTTGCTATCGAGATTTTTCCCCAATTAATTGCTTTTCTCATCCTACCTGTCATTTGCTTGTACAAAAAATTTATATAGTTAACGTTTTTGGAATTGTCAATTTCATCTTTTGTTTATTTAGGTAGATACATAAAGCATTCATTAATCTGTGTCATATATTGTGTATGCTAAGTGTTGAGGATACACATAAAAGCAAACAAGACAAATTACCTACTCAGAAGTGGCTTATAATCTGGTAGGGAAAAACAGCACATAAAATGGAGCTAGAATTGGGTAGAATACTTCTATAACAGTGTGGAGATGGCAAGAAATGATGTAGAGGACTGGATCGAGGCAAGACAAGATGAAATCTCAGTCATAAAAGCCTGGTGTCAGGATTTATAGATGGGAAAGACCTTAGAAGTCATTTATTCCCCTCAATTTTTGAATGAGTTAAGTACACCAATGTGATTCTGAAGGTATATATAGTTTTAGTTAAGAATTCTTCTAGCCATAGTTGTGAAAAGGTATCTCTTTTTTTGTAATTAAAAAAATTTTCATCTTTTACATGTAGGTCATGTATCCATTTCAACACTTGTTTTATTGTAGGCATATGGTTAAACATGTTAGTCTTAACTAGCATTCTCTTGCCAGACTTTCTTAGAGACTTTAAATCCAGTAGTTGGTGTCCTTTGATTTTGGACACTGTGCTTCTTTGATTACTTTTGGGCCTTGTAATAAGAACCAACATTATATAGCAAGGTTTGCAAAGTAATTTACAAATATATCATTTAAAAAATCCTTTTCTTCCATTTTACAATCAGTACTTCTGTTTTGGTTCCAAGACTTAAGGGCTAGACAGTGGAGGTTAAGTGACTTGCCCAGGTTCACACAGCTAGGCAGTGTCTGAGGTCAGATTTGAACCCAGCAAATATCTCTTACTTGATCCTTACAGCAATCCTCTAGGGGGGAGAGTAAGTGCTATTATTATCCACATTTTTATGGATGAGGAAACTGAGACAAATTGTTTAAGTGACTTACCCAGAGCCGAG
Organism: Gracilinanus agilis; assembly: GCF_016433145.1. Lineage (NCBI taxonomy): Eukaryota > Metazoa > Chordata > Mammalia > Didelphimorphia > Didelphidae > Gracilinanus > Gracilinanus agilis. The sequence continues at coordinate 176,099,725 of NC_058135.1, read as the reverse complement.
GCAGTATTTGAAAATAGACCATACCACTTTAAGTGCACTATTCACTGAGCCACCTAGCTGTCTTTTGTTTATATAATCTATTTCATTATCTTGCTTTTCTATTTTTTGATAAGGACCAAATAGTTTTGCTGATTACTGTTGTATATACTGAAATACAGTAATATCAAGTACCTTTTATTTTCCCCTCCATTGTTTTCCTTGCAGTCCTTTAGATTGACTTATCCTTTCCCCTGACACTCACCATCTGTCTCTTCCTAGTCACTTTCTTCAGTTTTAGAGTGACAACCTTCCTCTTTTCCAACATGAATTTCTAATTTTTTTAGAAAATTTTTTTTGTCCTTAATCCTAATTACTCATATTTCTTCCAATTCCATGTTCCATTGGGTAGTCATTTTCTCATTCTTTACTTCCCCCTTCCACTTCTCTTAAGTACAAACATGCTTGGATTTCCCATGTTTTAAAAATGTTCCATGCCATCCCTTAAATTTATCTCATTATTGTTAATATTCTAGAAAAAGTAATTCACACTTATCTCCATTTCCTTACTACTTAATCAATTTTCAAGTTGATAAAATCAGATCTGTGTACTAATTCTATGTCATCTACCCTCTCCAAGCTTACTAAAAACTTTCTCTTTGCTAAATCTAATAACCTCTTCTCAGTTCACATCATCTTTCAAGACAAGACTAAGACTTGCTTATGAATACTTATTTTGTAATGTACTGTATGACTTAGGGGGGGAGATAACTCTAGAAAGAATAGTTTCATGTGAATTAATGATGAAGTCTGAAGCCAGATTTTCAAGAGTTAAGGAGTGACTGAAAAGGAGGCAGAGTAGAGGCAGGGAGGAAATCAGGTTTTTCTAGAAAGTCAGCTGAGAAAATATGGAGAGATGTAGGCAATAGCTTGAGAGTTTATAGGTTCTAATGAAAAGAAATTTAAAAAGATAAAGATTAGGGGAGACTTGACATATTTGAAGTTAATAGATAAAGAGTCAGACCGTGAAAATTAGATTTAGAGAGGACAGATTATTGAAAGTGAAATTTTTCTAGACAAAAAGGACCAAAATGGATGATCATTTGAAGCTGTTGACTTTGGCTAAGAGAACCAGATGCTGAACTTCTTGGGATAGGAGAGAAAATGATTTGTTTTTGTGAATCCAGACAGATAATCTATCATACAATTTTGTTGAAAATGATTATTAAGTCCTAATGTTTTCTCTTCATTTGAAAACAATAGCACCAATCAACAATTATATAATTCTCCATGATTTTTTAAACATTAGTGGTTATGATTTTTTAATAACTTGAGCAGGTTCTTTCAGTTCCATGAAACATTATTATTCTTGGGTTAAAGTCTTTAGTTCACTTAAAACTGATGCTTCCATGAATCTTTCTGAACTAATTTTAACTTTATTTTCTTCTTAAGCATGTTTTACATTTTTTGATTGAAGAAAAATTAGAATCCAATCCATCCTTTTCTTCTTCCCTTATTTGAACAGTGATTGAGATTGGAAGGATCAATTGCAGCAGGTTCAAAACAGAATGGGATAGCGAAGTGTAGATAATAAATGCATTTGGCTTTTTCTACAACTTAGCAAATAAAGGAAGGAGATAGTAGAGTCTTACGTTTATAACTGGATGGTTGAGGCAGCTGGGTGGCTCAGTGCATTGAGAGTCAGGCCTAGAGACTGGAGGTCCTAGGTTTAAATCTGGCCTCAGACACCTAGCGGTGTGACTCTGGGCAAGTCATTTGACTTTTATATTGATTCTAACATGGAAGGTAAGGGTTGTTTAAAAAAAAACAAAAAAACTGGATGGGAACTTAAAGGTCATCTAGTTCAACTCCTTGCCTTATAGAGGAGGCAATTGAGACTCAAGAGAGGGGAATTTTCTTGTCCAAAATTATATAGGTAATAATATTATTGTAGTCAGAGCCTGGATTTAAATTCAGTACCTTTGACTTACACTTGTATTCTCTCTGGTAAACCATGGTGGATGTTGACTGGGGCACAAAAATTATATTAAAGCATAGATAAGATGAATTTTTTGTAAGTCTATATGGGATCAATATCTAGAATTCAAATTGTTGGTAAATGTAGATAGAACAGAATTAAAATTAGTTTTTATAGTTTATCTGGTCCTTGTTTATAATGATAGTATAGACAGTTTTAGGTTAACTAATTAGCTTGTCTATGGCTTCTGAAATAGTGTAAGAGGAAAAATATAATCACATATAGAGTGGTTGCTGAATATCTGCCATTTAACTTTTTTTAGAGTAAGCTGTATATTTAGTTAGTGGAATCTCAAGTTTTTAAATCAGTGAAATGGTAGACCCAGTTGTCTACCATACCATACCATACCATACCATACCATACCATACCATACCATACCATACCATACCATACCGATGAAAATGAATGCCCTGTGATCTTGTTATGTATCATTTATTGAATAAGTGTAATATAAATAACTGAATTTTTCAAGTTTTTGTAATAATAAGATTAAAAGTATCCTATGTTACAGTTAGCATATGTTTTGTTTTCTTTTAATTGGATAGTAGATTTATTTAAAATGTTCTGATATTGTGATAAGCCTCATTTGCTCTGAAACTTTTAAGAAGAACCATAGAAGTCTATCATTAGTGGGGTAGTTAGATGACTTAGTGGATAGAGAGCCAGGCCTGGATACTGGAGGTCCTGGTTTCAAACCTGGCTTCATAAATTTCCTACTGTGACCCTGAGCAAATCATTTAGCCCCAGTTTGTCCAGCCCTTACCACTCTTCTGCTTTGAGAACCAATTCTTAGTATCAATACTAAGACAGAAGGTGAGGTTTTTTTTTTTAAAAGCCTGTCATTGAAAACGAGATTAAGTTAACTGTCATCCTTTCCTCCATCTTTCCCAAAGATATTTTGACCCTCTGATCTTTTCCTTGAGGTGGAGAAAGTGATAGTATATGTAGATCTCCAGAAAAAACAATGGAATTCAAATTTCTATGGCAAATATGTAGTAAGATTTGGAGTTGGGTAGCTAAGCCAAAATTAGATTAAAATGTTTTAATTTACTGTGATAAAGTTGTTAAAAGTAATTTAAAAGACTTTACAGGAAAAATTCCTACTCCACTGCCTCAGTATAGTGTGTAGAGATTACCTAGCTTTCTTCATTCTGGGCCAGCAAATGTACTCCTGGAAGGTTTTATTATACAAAAGCTTCAAGCATGGTATGGCCTCAGTAACAGGGCTAATTATAGGTAGCATTTATATAGTGCCTCAAAGTTTGCAAGGTGCTTTCCAAATCTTGGCTTATTTTTATCCTCACAGCAACCATAGGAGATAGACCCTGTTATTATCATCCATATCTTACAGATAAGGAAACTGGGACCCACCATAGTCAAAGTGACATGCCCAGGGGCACACAGCCGGTAATTTTCTGAGGATAGATTTGAATTCAAGTCTTTTCTGACTCCAGGTCCAACCCTTTATCTGCCTGGTCACTTTAGCTGGCTTTAAAAAAAGTTACATCATTCTGTCCTTACAACAGTCCTTTTATTTCTCTATAGTGATAGAATCAAAGTGATTCAAAAGTAGGCAAAATGTACTGAATCATATAATTTTTAGGCCATTTATAGTTTTAATTTGACATTTGGTGTTTTAAATTTGAGTTTCTTGTCCAGTTGATCAAATATACAAACTGTTGAAGAAGCTGTACTGTGTCAATTTTGATGTGTACTGTGTCAAATTTATAGTGTCAATCACTATAATTTTAACAAATGAAGGGAAATGAATTTATTAATAAGCACTTACTCTGAAAAGCCCTGTGCTTTGGGTATACAGCCTCTTTTTAGTTCATGTTCTAATGAGAAAGACAACACTTTAAAAAGATTTTACCTTAAATCAGGTTGAAGTCTCATTGTTTTATAATGTACTGGTAAGCAGATAGCCTATATGTTTTGTAAAAAATATAATTTCCCACTGTTTTTGATGTTGAGCCATTGAACCTTCCAAGGACTTTTTTGGAGTGAAATTTCTTTTGTGTATCTTTAGAAAAGCTGTGTCTACAGAGAAGCAAATTATAGCCTAATGGAAGAATGAGTCGCAGGTATTCCTTGGAAAGACAAAGAATAGAATAGTTACAGTAGCTATATACTAGGTTGTATATAGTAGTATGTAGTTATAGCATATATTTGGTAATACTATACTTATCACACATTTGCAAAGAGACCATTAAGACAATCATTGTAGCCTATATACCAACATTGGTTGCTGAGAATGGAGAGAGAAAAATTCTCTGAAGAACTTGTTTAGACTTTCTAAATTAAATTAGCATACTCTTGATAGTGGGTAACTTTAGATCAAAAGTGGAAAATATTTGCGAAAAAGATGGTTAAACATTGTTCAGGAAATGATACGAAGAGACACAAAGAATTGTTACATTACACGTTAGTCTCATGACTGACCTTTTTAAGAGGAGAACTGGTAGACTCTTGACATGGTGAATAACAAATAACATGAAAGAAACTAAATAGATCTTATTTTAAAAATCCTATAAAGATTTGTTTGTAATGTGGGATTCACCTTGTATCAGCTGTCTTTGAATATAGTCAGATCATCAACTTGTCAGGGCAATGACTAGAATTCATAAACATTAAGACAAAAGAATGATAATGAGAAGGAAAAGGATACAGCACATAATGGAAACAATTTAGCCTTGACATATTTAAACAAATTAAAAATGGATAACAGAAGTGATATTGACATGTATTATCACAGTTTTATACTAAATTTTAATTAAAATTGTTTAGGGAGTATCTTTGCAAACATTTGACTTAATAGTCAAGAAATAAAGCCCTAGACACTACTAAGTTAGAATATAAACTCACTTGTAAAATGTTGAGTGGGATTATGGATAATTAAGAGAAATATTAACTTATTTAAGCATAGAGAAGCAATGAAGGAAAAAATGAGTTTTTTTTTAAAGTTTGAAAAAAAGATTCAATGAGGCAATGTAATTCCAAGGATAATTAAGGACAAAAATGAAAGAAAAATACAGAAGATTTATAAAGATAACCCAAGTTACTTTTTATTCTGAAGGACTGTAGAACCACCACCCTGAATTCCCAGCATCACAATCCTGGATATTTTATAGGGGATAGATGTAGAAATAGCACAGAAGGGAGTCAAGAAGGACAAAATTAAATTTATGTAATATAGAGACAAAATTGTTTCAGCAATTAATGACTTAATGAGAAAGGTAACAAAGGCATTGAAAAAATCTGAGTCTTTAATAACACCAAAAAAAAGTAAGCTATGAAAATAACTACTTATTCTCTCACTCTCTCTAAAAATCTTTTAGTCATCTGTATATAAATATAGGGAATCCTTAATTAAGATTAGTGGTGAACAAGTAGTTTTACATCATGATATTCAACAATGAAAAAAAATTTTTTTGGCCACTTCACAAGTTGACTAAAGATTTTTTTCAGTTCCTAATGATAGAAATAACAGTGTTCAATGACAATCTCATAATAAACATAAGGTGAGATATATATTCAAGAAATGTGTTTTCTGTGTGATGGAGGAGATCATCTGCAGAGTTGGTCAAAGAGGAATTGAGGTCTTCCAGATGTTCCTATTTGAAAGTAATGATGTGCTGCTTTCAGTGATTCCTGGAACGTTAACCATCCTTCAAAAATCAATCTATTATCATTTAAAATAATTTAAGTTAAACAGGAAAGAAAGAGGTTGGATTCACTTCAGGAAATTACAACACTTCCCATGAAATCAAGCACCATTAAACAAATTCCGATTAGTCAATGAACAAACATTTATTAAATGCTTACTACGTGCCAGGCATTTTACTAGGTGCTGGAAATATAGAGACAAAAATGAAGCAATTCCATATTCCACTGGTATTGCAGTATGGTAGTGAGACATGTAATACAATAGACTGTCAAAAATTTAAAATGTCTATGATGCATATAGAAATGGAAAGGCAGGTGTGGGAGGGTTTCAACATACAACTGATGAGGATTTTTGAAGAAGCATGGCAGCAAAGAAATGTATGTCTTGAAGGGAAAACACCTAAATCAATCCACTGGTTCCTGTGGAAATTTTAACACTGGCTGATACCCCTTTTTTCAGTACCCCAAGATAGTCATTGGATTTAAAGGGAACAGAAAGTTTAATTTTTAAGATTGAAACTACAGGTAATTCTTCTCTGTCTCCCCCCATAACTACGAAGACAAGATTTTTGTTTATGTGTAAACAAGCCTCTTAACATAGTATGTCCAAAAAAAGTGGGCATATTTTTACTATAGAACCATTCTAAAGGTTTCTTGGAGTCCAGAAGATCTATCTCTACTAGAGTCCAGAGTGAGGTTAGAGTGCTCTAATCAAAAAGGCTTGGGAAAGGGTCATCAAGAAGGGCATAAATTGGAATACAAGGAGGAAGTAGTAGGGACCTTTTTCTTTGGAAACCTGGAGTGAATAGGTGTGTCACTGGAGCTGGCTATCAGAAGGGAAGATGGTGGGTCACTTGTTGACTGGTGCCTTCTCTTTCTTTGGCTCACTATTATTTAATAACTAGTTAAAAATTAAGACATGGTCTCCAGAGATTTTTAATCATAACATTCCTTTATCATGTCTTTGGAAAGTGAGGCAACTCCTCAATATAACATGTTATATGGCACTTCTTCACAGAACTTGTGAGAAGACATGGATAAGAGTTTTTGATCCATGTGATTGGAAGGAAAATTCCCAAATGGATTAGATCACAAATTCATTTGAGTGTTATGATGAAGAGTTAGATAGAGAAAGTAAGGGGAAACATAATGATTTGAATAATTACCATTAACACTACTTAGTTACCTCTTTGCCAGTGTTAAGAGTATTCTGCTTATATTACTAAAACACTTCTACATTAAATCATATTTTATGTGATATTGGATTTCAGGGTCTCCTGAGTACTAGGTGGTAGACTAGATATTTTCTCTGATTCCCAAAACCCCACAAATGTCTTCAAAATACTAATAATGCACCAAAGATATAGCAACTTCATCTTTTCCCATGGTATAGGACACCCAGAATCAAAAATAAAAGCAAAACAGCAACAACCCTATACCCCAGGAATTGATATTTGCTGATCCTGTGGCTCACTCAACACCTTTTCCTTGCCTTCTATGCCACTCACTGGCAAGCAAGACTACATTAATAGATTCATGGATACTCCACAAGTTTACATCAAAACCTACTTCTTCATCCTGATACCTGCCTCCCCCTCTTTCCATTTCTGTAGAGACCTTAGCTCTAGGCTAAGGAAATTTACTTGGGCTTTGACAACTAACCAGGCCACAATCTCTTTGGAGCAAAAATGTGCTAGGGGCTGTAACCCAGAAGCACTAGTTCTGAAAACGTATTGAACTGTCAGTTAAGGGGAAAACAAGACTGTGAACTGCTGGTGCAGGCTCCGAGAAATGAGTAAAAGAGGGAATGGGACATATCACCAGGACTGAATTGTAGGGAGTATGTGGTTGACACTCAGCTAAGCCTGATGGAAAGAGCATTACACCCAGCTGGCCCCAGCCAATTCTGACTGCTCCAAAATCAGGGCAAAGCTTTATACTGGAGATCCATGAATTGCCTAAGGTGGGAGGAAGCTCAGGCACTTTGAGATCCAGTGCCCAAGGAAACCATAAAAGAGAGGGAGTTAGGAGGAAAAACAAGAGGGAAAAGATTAACTTCCAAAGATTTTGAGAAGAAATATCACTGGCCTTGAACAAAAACAGATAAATCAAAGGAAAAGTAGTAACAAGAGAAGCAAAATGGCTTCCAGATCTAGTAAACAGAGTTGAGATATTTATGAATAAATAACTACAAAATTAGGGAAAGTGATTCAACTTTTGATCAGATAGGGGACCCTGTGGGAATTTGGGGAGAATATGGAACCAAAAATTTTATGCAGCTTGCCAGACTATAAAATTTATTATTCTTTTGGATAATTAGTAAAAGACCTTTAAGTACTGAGATATGTTACACTTATATAAAAGGCAAGCTGTATTTATAATCTTGAATATTCTCAAATTGCTTACCTTTTTGTGACATTTTTAAAATCTAAAATTGTCAATTAAATTGAAAAAACCTACCATGGTATTTTACCTTTTACAATGAAAACAGGAATTTTAATTTTGTTTCTATCACATAACATTTTTTTAAATTTATTTTTTAAAAATCCTTTAGTTATCTAGGGATGGCTATTTTAGGATCTGTAATTCTCTGGTGGCAAAGAGTAGAATAAGGTCAGTATTGGCTTTATGCTTTTTATTCACAAAGCAATTTTAAAAACAGGATGTAAGCCCTTTTATGGGAAAAATGTTTCTTGCTTTCAGCAAACCTATTGTAGTTCTATTGATTATTCTTAACCTTTCTCAAACACCTTAAATTCGAAGTAAAAGTGACATATTGGTGGACTTATGCATGTTGGGAATAATTGGAGTTACTTATTTCAGAAGTATTTAAATATTAACAGAAGAATGAAACCAATGTTTTGATATTTTCCTGAGAAGTGATACTGTAATAAGTGAGAATTATTCCTATCTTTTTTATCCCATCAAGGATATAAAGTTTATGCCAAAAAATTGAATATGGATTTAATTTTTTTTTAATTTTTAAATAAGTTTAAATAAGAGTTTGAAATTGACTAGTCCCCATAAGTGCCATAGAATATGTAGCAGCATTTTTCATAGCAATAAAAACTAGAAATCAAAGTTAAGTGCCCATTGATTAAATAATGTTAATAAATTGTGATATGTGAATGTAATGACATACTTATATGCTAGAAGATATTTAGGGACACATTGAAGTACTTGACACTAAATAAAGTAGAATAAAGAAGAGCAGTTTTAATACATGGTGTCCACAATAAAGGGCAAAAAAATAGGAAAGGGCAAATTATTAATTGTTTTGGACATCTCAGTTCCAAAGAATAGATGATGAAAGAAATTTCCATTCCCTTAATAGAGCTTGGAGAGAATGCTTATAATGTGGCAAACATTTACAGCTTTTGGTCTCTGTTATTTTTGTTTTACTGTTTTCTTTTGTTGCAAGACATGCTTAAATGGAGTGGGAATTGATTGGTGTGAAAACATTGCGCATCATTAAAACTTGAAGGGACAGTAGAAGAGCCTAGTAAGTTGGAGGGCTGCCTTCTGCTCATCTTGTACTCTTTCTAGCCTCCTCCAAAGTCTTTTTCTTGTTATATTTTTTTCCTCCCTTAAATTGAAGTTAGCAAATATCTGGCGGATGTCAATTCTTTGTACCCCTTATTTTGATATGTAATTAAACTTTTTTTTTGGCATCTGTATTATAAATTCTTTATGGGTAAGGGACTTCTGAAACCCATTTAGTAGATGCTTAGTAATTGATGAGTTGAATTAAAGAAGGGAAGGATAGTATCTTGTTCTTTTGAATTGATGCATCCCTTGCCTGTGATGCTGTTGCTTTATAGACATAATGCCATCATAATGTTATTAATATGAGTAAGTTGATGAAAAATCTAATGGGCTTTTATTGACTTGGTTCTGAAGGCTGACAACATTTTTTAACATTAATTTGATATTATATATACATATATTATAGTGGGTATTTTGGTTTATAAAAATCTCAAGTAATGCTTTATATATATACATTCTAGGTGCGGTTTATTACTAAAATTTGGCATCCTAATATTAGTTCTGTCACTGGGGCCATTTGTTTGGATATCCTGAAAGATCAATGGTAAGAAATTTTTATTTTTTTTCTTCTCTTCTTCCCTCCCTCCCTCCATTGAATACTTATAGTGAAAATTACACTGTATACCATATCTCTTGACTATTAAAATTTTTTTCCTTATGCTTTCTTTGGTCCTTTTTTCATAAAATAATTACAAAATTAGAATTTTTATAGTTATACATTTGGAAATAGGAATTTTGTTTGGAAGTGACAAAAGATTCTTTATAATTCTATTTTTTCTTTTAAAAAATTAGTGAATGTAATATGCTAGTTTTGTAAATTCATTTTTCTCCCAGGTGACTTCTTTTGAAAGGGCACTTAAAGAATATTTCTTTAAGAGATGAACTTGATTCTGGTAGATAGAATATAGATCCACCCCTTTCCCCATACTCCAAAATATAATAGTGGACTTATTTTTGACCACAATAAAAGATCTTCTCATAGCCTATGTTTTTTGAGGATGAATTCTTAGACTGCTTCTCACATGAGAGACAGGAAAACATGTTATGGAACCTTTATCATTTAATTTGATCTACTAATGCTCTGCTGGGTTAACATTTGAGAGAACTCGGGATCTCTGCAATGCCATAATTAATAATAATAATGGTAACTAGTGTTTATATAGTGCTTACTATGTGTCCCTGACACTGTGCTGAAGATTTAAAATATTATTTTCTTCCATTTTTACAACCCTGGGAGGTAGGTACAGTTATTGTCTCCATTTTACATTGAGGAAACTGAGGCAAACAAGTAACTGGCCTAGGGTCAGATACCTAGAAAGTATCTAAGGACAGATATTAACATAGGTCTTCCTGTCTCTAGTCCCAGGGCCCTATCTCTGTATTACCCAGAGCCTCAAGAGGCATAGGAGAATTTTGATGAAGATATATTAACATAGGGCTAGAAATACATGTTAATGTGAGGCTTTAGATGTTGAATGGCCTTACAAAATCAATTCTTTAAGAATAAAAGAATATTAATCTTAGAAAATGAAATAAACAACCACATAAATAAAAAGTGATAATTTGTATAAGTGTGATTAAAAGACATAATTATGGATCATAGTAGAGTACAGATCATGCCAAATAATATATGAGGTCCATGCATTAGCCCTTTTGTTGTATTTTATGTATGGCAGATGTTTCAGGTTTTCAGTAGAATCACTTAACTAAAAGAATCACAAGGAGATGCTTTTTTTATGTATACATGATGTGCCAGTTCTTTCTAACTATATTAACACTAAATGTTAAATATTGCATTTAATGAATATTATTTTAAATACACCTAAAAAATGAACATCAGAAGACTGACTTCATTTTTAATATATTGTAAATTATTATTTAGTACCTGCTCAAATGAGTAGATTAATTGTCTTTATGGAAGCACTTTGAAGTTCAGTGGTTTTTTTGTTTTTATTTAAACTCTTTTCATTCTTTCTTGGAGTCTGTTCTAAGACAGACGAGTAGCAAGGGCTAGGCAATTGGGGTTAAGTGACTTGCCCAGCATCACATAGCTAGGATGTATCGGAGACTAGATTTGAACCCAAATCCTCTGAACTCCAGACCGGGTACTCTATTCACTCACTATGTTACTTAGCTGCCCCAAAATTCGTTCAGTCTCAAAAATTTCTTAAAGTCAGGGATATCAGTGAAATAAATTCTAAATAATTAAATGTTAAAGATCAAAGTCAATATATAGAATTTAGTTGTTTTCTACATCTATTTAAAAGGGAAGAATAGTTTAATTAGTTTTATTTGTGAGAATTTTGACCTTATGTGATAATTTGAGATACTTGAGAACTCAGTCTGTTGGATGGGACTCATTTGGCATTTTCATTGAGACAGTTGATTTTGCCTCAGTGAACCTTTTCTAAGAACTAATAAAAATGTGTATTGTGAACCCTTTCCTGGTTTTTGGAGTTAACAACTCTTTTCAACAGGTCATTGGAGGTACTAGGGATATTTGTGTTTAGGGCCTTTTCTAATTGAATATAAAATTTAATCTTCTAATTGGTTCATGTCTTTATATTTCTGATTTTGAAGTAAACTTTGTGTTGATAACTGACTGTCTCCTATTCAAGATAGACAAGGTCTTTAAAAAAATTCTTTGTGGTGATTACCACATCTAAAACCTTTTCTTTTAAAAAAAGTTCTTAGCATAACAAGTTCTTACAAGCCTTTGACTTCTTTGATATCTTGATTCCAACTCATATTTTCCAACTTTTTGTTTCCTTTGCATGTGGTTCTCTTTGGATTGAAGTTATTAAGTATACAAGCATTACATTGATTTTTTTGTGAAAGATTTTTAATAATAACCTTCATAGAATTTTTCTATTGATTTGTATATGCTTGAATTGTACCAGTTACCATAGGGGTCTGTATGTTTATACTTCTCCTTATATCTTGAGTTTATGATGAAAACTACTCTTAACAGGTGTAATGTTCATTTTAAAACTGCATTTCAATCAGAAAAAAACCTTAACTAATCAGATTAGGAAACAGGTCCTGAGAGTCCAAATGACTTGTTCAAGATCACATAAGTAGTGTGTTCCAGAACTAGGATGTGAACTCAGGGCTCTGATTCTAAATCTTTTACCTTTATCACTGTAGCACACTGAAAGCATTGCTATAGGCTTTTAAGAGAGGAAGGAAACAAGCATTTAAGTGCCTAATGTGTGCTTTATAAATATGTGTGCTTTATAAATATTATCTTATTTGATTCTTATAACAACCTTAGTAGGAGATCAGTGTTATTATGATTTCCATTTTAGAATTGAGGAAACTGAGACCAACTTGACCAGGGTCACACATCTAGTAAATTTCTGAGGCAAGATTTGAACTCAAGTCCAACCTGCCTCCAGGCCCAGCCATCTCTCCACTGTGTCACCTAACTGCTAGACTACAAAGTTTTGGGTAAGAAACTGAAAATTTTAGGAGTACAGCTAGTGTTTTCTAATCTGGACTTGAATAGCTTGTTGGGTGCTGGTCTCTAAGAATGAATTTTGGATTTTTGGACTTTGATTTAAAATAAAGCAATTATGGTCTTGGCTGAGGATAGTGTATACATTATAAAGTTTGGCAAAAGTGCCTTTGTCTGAAGTTTTAAGAAAAATCTAATTTAAAGATTGTGATTGTGAAGGAAGGCAAAAATTGCCTTTGTATACCTATCAAACTAGGCACTGGCAGAATTAATTTGAAATATTTGAAGAATAATATCAATAAAAATCCACAGTAGGAAGAAAAAGCAAACCAAGAATGGAGCCAGTAATAAAACTCATTGCCTTAGCTATATACATAAATGTACCAAAAATGGGTTATAAACCATGTGAAAGACACCAAAGAAACATATTTGACTATATTGATGTCATCAAAATATGATTCTGGAGGGGTAGTCTTTTCATTCAAAGTTAAAGGAAAAAGGAACTGGGTAGTGAGTAGAATAAATAGCATTGTATATTAAGTCAGTATACTTGTTTGAGGAAATCTGGAAGCATTGTGTGTTTATCAATATAAGTGAAGTGCAGTAATTGCATTATTTTTCAAAGTGTAATAAATATATCTTTGTAATATAAGATTTAAATAGAAGGAAATATATGGAAGACAAGGTTTAGAAACTGTTCACGTGTCTGGGATGAAGACATGGTAGTGATGATGAATGGATGTTTGCTGTATAGAACAGAATTTAACAATTTAATGTTTAATTATATTTTTTCCTTCAAAATGGAAGAGGCAGTGAAGGGAACTTCAGCACCTGCTTCTTTCAAACAGAAAATAATTCTGCTTAAATAGAAATTGGTGGAAACTTTCCATGAATTGTGGTAACTTCATTTTATTTTATTTCTTGGTAACTTCATTTTAGCATGTTGTAAGTGAATGACAAAGATGAGGAAACAAAGATTCAATCTTTTAAGCATATCAGTTAAGCAGTGCATGGCTATTGTCCAACATTTGGTATCATTCCCCTTCCTTAGCTTAGGCCTGGACTCCAAATACCCAGGGGAAGACATACTTTTTGTATGTTAAAAACAAATAAGATCAGTTAATTAAAAGGAAACAGTACAACATTAGGTAATCTGATTTCTAATTGTAGGAAATATTAGGGAATAATATTAATATTATATTACTAATATTCCCTGTTGGGAGAGGGAAGACTCAATAGGTGGGATTCTCTGAATTCAGGAAAAGAGATGTCCCATTTTTCCTGAGCATCTATAACAATCAGAGAAACATTTAGCTAGTAACTGATTAGTACAGGGCCAGATACCAGATAATATGAAAGCTGGAAATAATTTAGCATATACCAACCATTTTGGGGGAAACATTTTAAAGGCTTTCAGAGAAAGGACAAGGAAGGAAAACCCATTCAAATAAAATTATCTATTGGAAGTGTTTACCTAGAAGAGAATGGTTTGTTCATAGCATGTTTCTGAAAACAAAGATAGAATCATTTTGATTGAACAGAAAAGATTTTACTGGCCATTTATCTTTTTAAAAAACTTAACACATACAGAAAATGGTTACAAGGACAGGTAAAGAAGGATCAGCATAATAAATACTGGGCATGGGTATGTAGGAAGGAGCATTTCTTGAAGAATTGTAATCAACACAGAATGTGTGTGTGTGTGTGTGTGTGTGTGTGTGTGTGTGTGTGTGTGTGTGTGTGTGTGTGTGTGTGTGGTGTATGTTACAAGCTGTGGAGAAAAGATGATCCTAAATGTGATGGAACTATGACTTTGCAGTATCATAGTTGGGACAGTAGAAAATGGATGAGACAGTGATAATGTGTGAGGGAGAAGGGGTTTTCTTTTCCAAGCAGAATGACCTTGGACTAGAAAGAAAGCACAGGATAAAAATTGCTAATAGGGAGTTGATGGGAAAGATAGGATAAATAGGAAGATGGTAAGAGAATGCCTAGTTTCTCAATAAATTCAGGTGGTGAGACCCAAATGAATTACAAGTAGGGCTTAGAAGTGGCTGATGTGATTGCTGAGCCATATTTAAAACATCTGGAGAAAAGGAATACATACTTCTCAAGGCTAAATTAGAAGGGCAAATGTTATCCATTTTTCAAAACTGGTAAGAAGAAGATTCAGATTTTAGCAAAGGATTTGATAATTTTCATGCTGTTTTTGTGGACAAGATAAAGAGATTGAAACTAATTGAAAGTTTGGATTCAAAGTCATTAACAGTTTATTGTAAACTTGGAATTGTAAAAGTGAAATTTGGGGAATGCCATCTAAAAATGTATATATTTCTATGGACATGGGAAATGTATCAAAACTACATTTCCCGTGATCCAACATGGTCCAACTGGTTTCCGTTTCCGGGTCTTTGGGCTTGGGGAGGCTGACGTCTTGACGCAGGGAAGAGCTTAAATCTCCTGGGTTAGGGGGGAGTGCTCTTTTTGCCAGTAGGCTCTCTTGGGCGAGCAGACTGGAGACAGTAATGGAGGCGGCAGTTTTGAATGCTTACAAGCGCATGGTCTGATAACTTTATCTATAACCATGGCTTTAATTAAATTACTAATTTATATATTTATACCAGCCTTTATCATTTTTAATATTTATAGAATGAACAGTTTAATGGACTGTTTCAGAGATTGTTTTTGGCTCTTTTTTAATCATTTGCTTAGATAAAGACATAGGTGGCATGCTTGTGAAATTTGAAGATGACACAAATGGTTAATTAACATATCTGATAATAATTAGAATCCCCCAAAATCTTGCCTGGTAGAACATTGGGCCATATCTAATGAGAATTCTAATTGGGATAGATCAGTGGTTCCTAAACTTTTTTGGCCTACAGCCCCCATTCCAGAAAAAAATTACTTAGTGCCCCTGAAAATTAAATTTTTTTCAAAATTTTAATAGCAATTAATAGGAAAGATAAATGCCCCTGTGGCAATCACCGCCCCCCTGGATCGCTGCAGCACCCACCAGGGGGTGGTGTCACCCACTTTGGGAATCACTGGGATAGATGTAAAGTTTTATATTTGGAGGAAGGTTTGGATCTTAGCTAGAAGGAATATGATTAGAATTGTGTCATCTGACTAAACCAGTGCCAACCAAAAGCATATATTAAGCAACCTACTTAGTGGGATATATAGGTGCTCAAGGAGGACTAACAACTCTAGTGTGTAGGCTTGCAGAACCCTTTTTAGGACTGACACCCAATACTCACTGGTGGCTCCAAGAAGCCATAGCATGCTTTTTGGTCACACCTCACTAAACCATCTCTGTAGATGAGCTAAGTAACAACCATGAAAATGGCTGAAGGGCAGGAATGCTTAGATAGACCTTGGTTAAACATCAAAGATGTCAAGACCATCCACTTCATCAGAGGCCATCATTAGTAGTCCTGACTTTTTTCTTGCCTTTGGATTTTAATGATTATAGAAGAGAGCGTAGAGTTGATGAATTTGTGTAGCTCTGACTCACTTTAATCCAATTCACACTCAAATCAAGATATCACTGTATAATGTCATTGGTTCTCTTTGAAAATGAAGAGCAAAGTACAACAAATAGTGTGACAGACACTATACTAGGTGCTGGGAATAAAACGATGACTTATTTCAGTTCCTGACATTAAAGAGTTTAGTGTTAATGTGTATGATATAACTCAGGAACTGTGGATAACATTGTGCTGGGCCCAGAATTGTGCAAGAGGCAGAAATTGATCTGGATCATATTTGATCATATTTTTCAGATACACTAATACTCTCCCAATTATGTTTACATATGGCTATGAATCATGGAACTAGGTCATTGTTGAGAAATCACAATTGTATGTATCTGCCAAAGGGAATTTTTTCATTAGGCATAGTATATTACATATTTTGGCTTCCATGTAGGTGTGTGGCATAGCATACATAAGGATATATATGGTAAGGAAATGAAGTATATCATTCACGTAACCAGAATAAAGGATAACCCATTGTTGGACTTAAGTGCTATTAATTTAACTTTGAAGCATATTAAAAGAACCAGAGCGTGTATTCAGTGGAATGATGTATATGAATTACACAGGATAAGATGGGGATAAATTTTGATTTTTGTGGGTAGAGAGAATATTCATAACTGATTAAATTGCATATTCACTGGACATATGGAGGATAGCAATTAGGTTTTTTTTTGTCCAGTCAGAACTAAGAGGGAAAGATTAGGATGTTTTACATTTAAGAAGTACTTAGCATTGTGCTGAGTGTTGTGAGAAAATTTAGATGACAGATCCTGTTCTAAAATTTGTAAGGGGTAAAAAAAGGGTTTTGATTGGGTGAATATTAAAACATATGGTCGCCAGGGAATTGAATAATTATCAATCCCCAGTTAAAGAATAACCTCAAGTCAGATTGACCTTTATGGAAGTTTATTTACAAATGAAAAATGAGAGAAAGTAAGAAAATTAGAGAGAGGATAAGATAGGATAAGTAACCTAACACATTAGGTAATTTGCTCTGATCCCCTAGTTTAAACCAGGCAGATCTAATTAACCCTCAGCTTTTGGCCTTGAGCCCAAGCCTGGAAAGTCAGATGGCCAGAGGCCCGAAGGGCCCCGGAGGTGAATGAAGCAAAAGCTTCAGTCACAGAGTCTCTTTGAAAGGGAAGTTCCTTGAGAGAAGTTCAAGAAGATTCAGTCTTTACACTCACCACGAGGAATTCCAAAGGAAAGATTTAACAACAGTTTCACCAAGTTCTCAGGGTCCCAGCTCCAGAGCTCCTCCAAGTTCCGGTCATGAGAACCAGAAGACACCAGCTGAGCTCACTGGACTCTCTTTTTAAGGGGCTTCTTTTGCATCACTTCCTGTGCCTTCCTCTTAGTTTACGTGTCCAATCACAACAGACGCTTTTCTTAGGACTACCCAGGAGGCAATCAGTAAATTCTAATTCATCACTCACTCTAGCACACATGGGTCACAGACCTCCCAACTTGTGAATTAAGTGGAGATGTTTTCACCTTTGGTGATTAAATCTAAAGATGGGCAGGGTAGATTTAATCTCATTATCACAAACTTGTTTCATCACCATTCTGTTGGTGGGGACATTAGAGTGCCTGGAAACTATACCCTAGAACATAAATTCAATTTTTCTTGAGAGGTATTAAATGAAAATTAAAGGAGCTATTGAATATAGGGTAAATTTTAGTTCAGTAATAAACATGAAACCCAATATAACAAGAACTATTAGGCACATGGATTATAATGGGTAATTCTTGGCTTAATATACATTTACAAATCTAAAACCTACTAAATAATAAAACTAGAAGGTTTTTTTTTTTTTTTTTTAAATCTTTCCATCTTAAAATCAATACTGGTTCCAAGGCAAAAGAAGAGGGGTAAGGGCTAGTAGGCAATTAAGGTTAAGTGATGTGCCCAGGATCACACAGCTAGAAAGTGTTCCAGAGACTGAACCCAGAACCTTCCATCTCTAAGCCTGACTCTCTTATCCATTGAGCCACCTAGCTGCCCCTAAAAATAGAATTCTTCTATTCTTAGGTGGATTGTGGTTAGTTACTTCTGGTCTTGTTTGGAATTTCATTCAGCAAACATTTATTAAAGACCTACTTTGTATTATGTACTATTCTAGGTGCAGGGGAGTTGGTGCTTGATAGACAAAATGAATAATTGAATGTGAAATGTTTACCATGTATCTCGTACACTGAGGATACGGATAGAAAATTGATAATCCCTATTCTAAGGGAGCCCACTGTGTACTAGGGAAGGAGTTGTTAACCTTTTCTTGTGTAATATACCCAATTGACAGTCTGGTGAAGCTTTTTCTCCCCTTCTCAAAATGTATATTTAAATGCATAAAATAAAACATACAGAATTGCAAACAAACCAATTACATTGAAATACAGTTAACTAAAATATTCCAAAAAAGTTAATGGACCCAAGAGTAATAACTTTGCTACTAGAGAGAAACAAGTAATGGCAGGGTCCATATAGACCTAGTTGTTGTTAGGGTACATCAGCAAGGCAGATCATAAGGTATCTTCTTTAGTTCCATTTCCCTTGATAAAACTATGGTCATTTCTCACATTGAACCTTTGATGATATACACATTCTTTTTTGGTCTTTGAAGCAATGCGGCTACAAAAGTAAGATTGCTTTTTCACCCATGGAGTTTACATTTTTCTAGTGGAGCATATGTTCATAAATAAAAGTATATAAAAATTAAAAATTATTTTGGTCATTGAAGTGAGATTTTGGAGGGTGTGCTTGGAGGAGGTAGTACTTGAATTGAAACCCAGAGGGATCCAGGGGTTCCTAGAGAGTTGGGTGATGGCAGAAAGCATTCTATCCATATGAGTACAGGTAGAAAGGCTAGGAGGGGAACAAAAGAAAGAGTGGCAAACAAAATTGATGTGTTTTTGTCTCCTCAACTTGTTTTGCTTTCCTCTGTGCATTTTTTTAAACCCTTACCTTCCACTTTAGAATCAATACTATGTATTGGTTCTAGATAATGGGTTGAAGTGACTTGCCCAGGGTCACACAATTGGGAAGTATCTGAGGCCAGATTTTAACCTAGGACCTCCCATCTCTAGGCCTGGCTCTCAATCCCCTGAGCTACCCAGCTGCTCCCTACCTCTGTGTATTTTTAATACATGCATGCAACTAGGTGGCACAGTAAATAGAATCTGAAGTCAGGCTAATTCATCTTCCTGAGTTCACATTTGTTATGGCCTTACATATGTATGAGGTCGTGGCTCTGGGCAAGTCACTTAACTCTATTTGCCTCAGTTCATCATCTGTAAAATGAGCTTGAAATCGCCAATCATTCCAGTATCTTTGACAAGAAAGCTCCAAACAAGGTCACAAAGACTTGGACGGGATTGAAAAGACTGAACAACAATGTATTTTTAAATGATTGCACTCTCCCCCCCCCCCCCCCCCCAGGAAGGCTTCTTTTAATACTACCTTATTCTTTTTTTTTTTTTTTTTTTTTTTTTTTTTTTTGTCAACTCCCTGACAGTTTGTCTGGACATCTTGTTTTTCTTCTCTTTCTTTCTGGTGAAATAGCTCCTGGTCATTACTGAGATATATAACAGCTTCAAGAGTTTTCTGGTTTGCAAGAATGACTTGCTCACTTTTTTTTTTTTTTTAAATATATAGAACAATTCATCAAGTATAAAAGACCCTTCATACTCACCCTTCCCTCTTTTCACAAGTTAAATATAAATTCATTTGACTAGAAGAATTTTTACTTATTTTAAATAAACCATAACTATAAGGAAACAAAGTATAAATAATCTGGCTTTCATAATAGAGGAGATCAGTGACTAGATCTCATATATAACCTTAGGTGGAACATCATTTGATTACTGCTTTGTAGTATTCTAGACCTGGGATGAACTTTTTCATGCTGGCTTCAGTGTGGGATTTGGAGTTGGTTTCTGAGTAATAGGAAATAAGAAAGCAGATATCATGAAATTGAACAGACGATAAAACATGTAGAAACTAGGAATTAATGCAGAAACAGAAGCAAGTCTTTAATCTCATAGTTTTAATCATTAAAAATCTTTAGGCATTAAGGAAGGAGTTGATGCTTAACATTTTTCATGTATAAACAGTCCACAAGTAAGATGCCTTAGATGAAATAAATTTAAATGGTGAACAGTGTTCAGGAAAAGACATAAAACTTCCTTAAAAGACTTTTAAAAGGTTTTATCAGCATTCTGAAATTCTTCATTGTTACTGCTACTACCCAAGCAGTTCCTTTCAGTATATCCTAGATAAGAGACTTATAATTGTTCTTTTTTTTTTTCCATTGTACTTCAACAAATAGTCCTGGTCACTGTTACCAGGATTCTTTTCCCAAGAAAATGATTTCATCATGTTACTTTTGGACTTAAAATATTTAAATCTTTCTGTTTAATCTGAGTTTAGTCCAAATTTTTCAGCCATTCACCCCTTCTGTAATCGCTACTTAATGGATTGTGTGTGTGTGTTTTTTTTTCCTTTAATTAGCAGTAAAAAAGCTCCTCTGTCCTCTCTGGTTGGTTTTTATCATATTTCTCTTACTGACATTGTGTTCTTTTCTGCCTTCATATAGATTAGGATTGTATATTAATTTATTTACTTGAAATATCTTCCTTTTTCTACACCTGTGTGAATACTTCCTATCCATAAAGGCCCAATTAAAATTCTGTCATCTGTGTTATCTTCACAGATTATAATCTTAACGATCTTTTCCTCTTCTGAAATTGTTTTATGCTTTGTGCTTGTGCTACATAGCATTTGATAAATAAATATTACTGTGCCCCCAACCCCTATGAGTCCTACTTTTCTCAATCCAGCTGGATTCTTGAAGATAATATGAGCTGCACGTGGGCTCTTCCAAGCTGGAAAGGCTTTGGTTATATTTCCAAGGGTAGATCCTGTCTTAATGTTCATGGCTAGGGATCCACATATGCTAATATCATAGAGACTTATTGCCAAAAGTTTGTCTAGTAGATGATACATTTTTTAGCCCTTGTGAAACAAAGAATACATGCTGCAAAGTAGCCAGATTTCATCAGTAAATATTAAATTGTTAGTACTCTTATTAGTTATATAATCAACTTTTCTTTATTCTTTTTTATCTCTTGGTAGTCTTGAAACTCATTACTTTTTGGTTCTACCTACCTGGCCACTCTTTTCGGGTTCTTTGTTGGATTTTCATTTACCTGGCACCTTTTTTCTCTTCTTTCTTTTTAGTATTTTGCTTAGAAATTACTTCAGCTTAATGTTAATTGTATTTAATTACTATCTCCATGTATGTGATTCGCAGACCATATTTAAGCCTTAACTCTACCCTTCTGAACTCTTCTCAACTGCTACTAAGACATCTTGAAGTGAGTGCTCTGGAGATATCATTACTCAACTGAATTCATTGCCCCAACAGTTTTTCTTTCTTCTGAACTTCCCTATTGCTGAATATGCCAGTATTCTTTAAGTCACCTATATTAAGGATAATAGTCTAGGTATTATCCACAACTCCTCACTCTGTAGTTTGTACTTATTCTCTTGCAAGCTATTGTCAATTCTACCTTTCCAGTATGACTCATACATGCTTGCATTCTCTCTTCTGACACTGACACCACTGCCATATTGGCCCATGTAACATTATGTTTGGACTTCTATTTGGTCTCCCTGATAGTTTTCTGTTGATATTTTTTAAAAAAAATTGTTATATATACTGGGTATCAGTTCCAAGGCAGAAGATTGGTAAGGGTTAGGCAATTGGGGATAAGAAACGTGCTCAGTGTCTCACAGCTGGAAAGTGTCTGAAGTCAGTTAAACCCAGGACCTCCCATCAACAGGCCTGGTGCTCTCTCCAGAGAGCTATCTAGCTAACCCCTCTGTTTGGCTTTGAAAACTCTTTATAATCTTATTCCTGTTTTTCTAGACTTTTTTACAAATTCAAGATATATTCTATCTTCCAGTAATTTGTCAAATTGATTTCCCTGAAGTGCTGGTCTGATTCCCCTCTGCCCCCATACATTGTCACCCCATAGGATCAAATATACCCTCTTTTGTTTGGATTTTTAAAGCCTTTTATAACTTACTCCCTTTCTAATCTTCAAAACTTCATTGCCCTCCATATACTCTGCAATTCAGTAAGTCTGGATTCTTTGCTGTTCCTTGAACTTTGTTTCCTTACTCCATGAATTTTCACTGTTTTGTATGACTCCTTCATCTTCTGTGACTATCTTCAAATCTCAGCCAAAATATACTTTATGTAAGGTGAATTTCTTGGCCTCCTTTTAATGCTAAAGCTTTTCTTCGATCTTTCTTCAAAGTTATCCTATATGTATTTTGTTTGTATATAGTTGCTTAAATATTGATTCTCCCATTCAGTGGTGAGTTTTTTGAGTGTAGAGATTGTCTTTGCTTTCTTTGTATTTTTAGTGCTTAGCACAGTGCCTAGCACACAGCAGTGGCTTAAATAAATGGTCATTGGCTTGAACGTTGGTAACTGAAGTTCACTATAGAAGAGTAACAGTAATATGGAAAGCTAAAGCCCAGTGTACATTGAAGCCACTGAAAAAGGCTAAATAATAAAGAGCTATTTTTATTGTCATAAGAATAAATAGAAGATTTGGTACAGAATAGGATCCCTTGCTTGATTAATTAGTTAATAAACATTTATTAAGTATCTATAATATGACAGACCCTATGCTAAGTGTTATGGATACAAAGAAAGGAAAAAGGATGGCTTCTTCCTTCAAGGAACTCTAAATCTAAGAGGAGCTGACAATACTGAAAAGAAGCTTTTGAAAATGTGAATGGGGGGAGGAGAGGACATTATTCAGTGCTTCAGCCTGGTGGAAAATAATGAGATGACTGCCTTGAGTCCTTTTCTTAAATGTAGCCTCTGGGAGAAATTCCTTAATACCTACTTTTCACACTCTACATTCTCTAATCAGAGGTTAGAGAGGAGTTCCAGGAGCCAGGGGACACTGAAGGAGGTGTGAGTTTCAGAGTTGATATGATTTTAAGGAAGAATTTCTGGAGACAGTATGAAGTCCAGAAGAGCAACCAGGTGGGCAGTGATGGGGATAGTTGCTGTAGGCCTGTGTCGGTGGTATACCCTTGGCACGCATGCCCCTGCGTGCTGGAGGGGGTTGCTCCCCTCCCCCTCTCCACCTTTCTGAGGACATTTTTCATATGCCCAATCCCTCTGCCCTTCCTCCCTTCCCTATCTTGGTTAAGGTGCGGGCTCACAGGTGGCTTGAAGGTGCAGTTTGGGCACATAATCTCTAAAAGGTTCCCTAACACTGCTCCAGGCCCTTCCCCAAGGGTAGGATGGAGAAAAGTCAAAAGATAGATTGCTTTTTTCATATGACTTCCTGGAAAAGAATGTGATTTTGAGATTGGGAAGAATTAATCAAGAATTGGCACTCTGGATCAGTTAGTAGATGTGTCAGTACTACCATGAATTCAGATCACAAGAAGTTGAAGATGTACTTCTGATTATTGAAGGATCATGGGAGAGATAGCTATGGTCCTTCCCAATAGTGGTCTTTTAAGCAAAGGCTATGATATCTTCCTGGGAATTTTGTAGACAGAGTTTATGACTATGATAGGAATTAATTGATATGATCTCTAAAGTCTCTTCCCAACTCTGAATTTATAATCTGTATTGATAGGAGACATGCAGAGTGCAGTGTTAGATTGGAGAGAGAGAAAATTGTTTCAAACTATTTAGATTTTTTTAAAAAGTGAAGAAAGAGATGTGAGTAGAATACATGCCCAACACAGAGAAAGGAATATAACCCCCTTTGTCCCCCCCAAATCACTACATTTTGAATGATAGGCAACCACCTTTGGAGTTGGTGATAAGGAAACCATTTATAAATATGGAAAGAGTAAATCCAATAGTCAGTCAAAAACAATTATTTATTAAGCACTTATTATGTGCCTGGTAGTAGGCTAAGTAAGTAGCATGGCGGGGTCTCAAGCTGAATTCCAAGGGTTTTGAGGAATGGATGATGAGAAATGGAGGCAAAGTAGGAATCATGAATTGCCTTTTCTCTAATATTAGATGATTTACTTAAGAATATGATTGTTTTATGTTATCAGTAATTTGGAGCATATATCAATAATTGGGAACAATATTAATTATGATAGTGTATCTTATCTGGTGCTTTAGAATATGTGGAATTTCCCTTTGTCCGTACAAGACAGTATTTTTGAGGATTATTTGTTTTTGCTTACAAGTTTTTAAATTTTTATTTTTGTTTTTAAATTTGCTAATTTTTTTTGGAAATGACTTGATAATTTTTTCTGAATTATTGTTTTTAAAAAATTAATAATGTGCTTTTGTACAGAGAAAACCAGATTGGAGCTACTGTATCTCTTCTGTATTTGTGATTTAGTATGAGATTTGTAGAACGTTTTGTTGAATAGTATTGGTTATAAATATTTTTGCTTTATTTTTCTTTAGCCTAATTCTTACTCAATAATTTATAATCAATATTGACATAAAAACAAGAGTTTTGATCATAGATTAAGAGCTGAGTTTGCTCTTGTCATTTTGATGTTTTTTGTTGTTGACGTAATGTCACTTCACATTCTCTCTGCCCCCAAAACACCCCAGCTTTATATTTTAAGATTTAGAAACAAACAAAATAATCAGACATTCCTAACAACAAAGGCTTTATTCCATTTGCTTAAGAGTCAACTATTTATAATATTTCCTCTTCCTTTGTCTAGGAACAATATTGATTATTGCATTGTATAAAAGTTCTACTACCTTTTAGTATTATTTTTCTTTATACAATCCTGTTATTTATATTCTCTTTTGTCTTGATCTGTAACCTGATATGTGATAATTTTTCAAATATTCTTTGAATTTCTCATCCTTATAATTTCTTTTAGTTTTTACTTCTTTTTTTTTTTCTTTTAAACCCTTAACTTCTGTGTATTGACTTATAGGTGGAAGAGTGGTAAGGGTAGGCAATGGGGGTCAAGTGACTTGCCCAGGGTCACACAGCTGGGAAGTGTCTGAGGCCGGATTTGAACCTAGGACCTCCCGTCTCTAGGCCTGGCTCTCAATCCACTGAGCTACCTAGCTGCCCCCCTTATAATTTCTTTTAAAAATAAATTCTTACTGACATTTTCTCCTGGTAATTTTCTCCTGCATCCCAGAGATCCATCTCTTGTAATAATTTAAAATATAAAAAAGGAAGAAAATTCAGCTAGTCATCATAAGAAAAGTTCTAATATATTATGTGTGATACTCCACAATTAAGAACTGTCTTTGTAGAGAGATGGGAGAGTTTATTTACTCATTCATTAATGTATGGCAGGGGGTGGGTGTCAATTGTGGCCATTATAATTTTGTTAAATTCAGTTTCAGTTATTTTGTTTTTTGTTCATATGTTGTTTTCTGTCATTGTTCATGTTTTCCTGGCTCTGCCTAATTCCCTTTGCATCAGTATACATCCTTTTTGGTTTTTTTCTTACAACACATTCAAGTCCTATAGGTTTATCTGGTCAGCAATTCCATAATTGATAAACAAAAAATTGTTTTTAGTGCTTTTATTAACATTTTTGTGTATGGAGCCTTTCTTTATTTCCGTGAACTAGTTTTTTTATGGTACAACAACCTACTAGTACATTTTTACTTGTGTTCATACATTTCTAATCTGTAGGTACCAGTGGTGTTTCCATTTTATTTTTTCCACTAAAAAGTATATAGATACAAGAATTTTTGGAAAAGCAAGGAATCTTTTCTTCAATGTTGTTTTTGGGCTACTTACTTAGTGGTATCTCTCAGGAATACGAATAACTGGATATTAGTAATATAAAAAATACCCTTCCCCCCACTTTAAAAAAATAATTTAAAAATAATATTTTTCAGACCTTTCAGATAAATTTCTAGCAGTATCCTGGGATATATTGGTATAGCATTTTTCTTCCATAGCTTATATAGCATTGTTTATTTGTGTTCTTCATAATTTTTGACATTTTTCTACACTTAAATATGAGTTGTTATAATTCATATTTCTCTTATTGGTTACCTGGAATATTATTCTATATACTTATTTTCATTTCCTTTAACAGTTGTATTATTTGACCACTTCATTATTCAGTAGCACTTAATTTTAGATATTTGTATCCATTTCCTGTATATTTTGAAAATCAGATCTTTTATCAGTCAAATTTATAGATGGAATTTTTCTCCAATTGGCATTTCCTTTTATTTTAACATTAATTTTGTTTCTGTTAAGGTCCTTTTGCATATTTACTTCCCCTCAAACCTTAAGTCAGCATCATGCCATTGTTTTGTATATTTTAAAAATAATATGTTCTTTAACATTAAAGTCTGTTTCCTTATTGAGCTTCTTTTGTTATCTGGTATAAGATACTGGTATAAACCTAATGTGTTTTCTAGTTTTCCCAAAAGTTGTCATTGATTGGGACAACAGTTGATGTGGTATATAGAATTCTGAGCCTGGAGTTAGAAAGACTTGGGTTTTAGTCTATCTTTAGACATACACACATACATACATACATACATACATACATACATACATACATACACACACTTATAGCTGTGTGACTTAAGCAAGTAACTTCCCCACTGTTTGACCCAGTTTTCTCATCTGAAAATGGAAATAAATATAGCCCTTTCTTCTAACATTGCTGTGAGGATCAAATGTGAAAATAATTTTGATGTATCTGGCTCAGAATAATTGCTATATTGATGTTTGTTATTATAACCATTATTATTATTAAATAGAGTCTTTAATTTAGGTTACTTACCCAAGAGTCATATAGGTAGAAATGAAAAAAAGCAAGTATTAGTAACTAGATCTTAAATGACAAAATCTGGCTGCCACTCCACTTGATGCAAAGCTCAAATAGTACCTACCCTTTAGCTAATCTGGTGATTCTCAGAACCTTGCTTGCTTGGATAAGTCAATTCAATTGTTTCATAGAGTAGGTACAAGAGCTCTCTGATGTCATACTTGGCACCTCTGATAGTTTCCATAGCATTCTTATATGCTTGAGGCTGAAAGATGGTTGATGTCTTAGAACCTAGTGGTGTGAAATAGCTTTCATTTCTTGAATAATCTCTAAATAATCTGAATATCTAAAATAATCTCCATCTTCCCCTGAAGAGTCTTGGGAATTAGCCAAGTCCAGTGAGATTGGAAGGCATATGTTCATAGAAACTTTTAGTTCTTCTAGGGTTAGTTTCTTCCCCAGGATCTCAGACACAGATATTGTGGTGGCATGTGGCAACTTCTTTGCCCAAGGTCTGTGTTTCATTCTTGTAAAAATAAATATGATAAATTGTTTATAGGTAATAAAATATATGCAATGTATAATGTGTACATTTTAAAACTGTATAGGTTAATAGTTCTTTGTGGCCTCTAAATATGTTTTCATGTGGCTTCTACCCAACCCCTTGTCTCTACCCAACACACTTTTGGTATATTTTTAATTGGTACATTTGTACTTTAGGAAGGGATTAAAGAATAAAGATGTAAATGTGGAATTAGCTCATGCTATTCTTTTAGAGTTATAACTATTTTCAGCCATAAATTTTAATATTTATTAATGTAGGATAGACAGTAAGGAGATATATTTTGATTTTTGAAGTATTATGTATTTCATGGGTTTTGTTGTAAACTTTTTGGAAGGATTACCAGAATTATGACCAAATGAAGTTTTGAGATAAAAATTATTGCCTTTAGTTTGATAGTTGTTAGTTGTTTAAAAGATTTACATATGAATTGGATTTGTCTTTTTAACTAGTATTTATAATTGTGATTTTAATAGTTAGGAAATATTTCATCAGGGCTCATTTGATATGAAATTTGTCACAAAATGCAAAAATTATTTCTCAAATACTTTTCTGCGAAGCCATTAAAAACTACCAAATACAATAGTTTCTTTTATCTTTAATTTGTAGATCTTTCTTGAATATTAAAATTTTTCTATTTCCAGCCCAAGTTTTCCAGTCCAAGAGTTATTTTAAGTGATTATTTTCTTTAAAAATATCAAGATAATTTTTGTAAAATCTGTAATTATTTTTTCAAGAAACTATTACTTGAAAAAGTAATTATCATTGAGAATTTTTAACTTTATGAGTTTGTATTTACAAAGCTTCATATGTTTTATAATGTATAATTTCATTTCAAAATAAAAGACAATTTATAAGGCCAACCAAATGAACTAATTGATTTTACCTCCAAGAAAGATAACACACTCTTTATTTTCCTTAAAATATTTGTTTTATTAATCTGTAAAGTTCTGGCTTTATGAATATTGATATTTGATAACATTCAAAACCAGATATTCGTCATCATTATTACATAGTGCGATAAATGTTTGGATGAAATAAATTTTGCTTGAGAAGCCATGAAGTATGTTGGGGTAGAGACTAGGTTTGTAGTCATGAACACAGAACTTTGAGCAAATTACTTAGTTTCTCCTGCCATGGCAACTGCTCAGACTTAAAGTTGTAGGACTCTTGTATATCTTGGTTGTTGGTAAGGAATTTTCAGAACTTGTACATTAGTGAAATTACTTTTGCAGATTTTTATCACTCTGAAATAAAAGCTGACTTATACTGTGCACTCTTTTTTTACCTACTTTTGATTTGGCATTGGTACAATATTTGTTGTTTTCTCTTTGGGGAAGAAGTTTATCATAAAATAGTTCTTGCTTTTTAAAAAAAAATTGATAAATGCCCCAAATATGTGAGAGCCAACTCATTTACTTATTCTTTAATTTGAAGGAAGATTACACCATACTCAGTATATTCCAACTATTTTACTGATAATGAATTTTTCAACTTTGAGGTAAATTTAGGACTTTATCAATACATTAAAACATTTTGTTTTCCTTGTCTTTGTTCAAATTTTTGTTTTCATTGGCACATCATGGAAGTACGAAATGCTATAATGTGCATTGAATTCTGCCCCCCTAAAAACAAATATACGTTAGTAGAGAGGATAACATTTCTCCTTTGTTTTGTTCTTGTAGCTCCCTAAAGACTGACAAATGAAACAGACACTTTCTATTCTTCTAGTCTGCTAGGATTGTTAATAATAAGCTTTCTATTTATATAACCTATCTGTAGTGGAAAGGAAGAAAGATTTCCTTCCTTACTTTTGATCTCCCTATGTAATGCTGATTTGGTTTTACTGATTTGTCAACTAAGGTCAATTCATATTGACTAAAATTTTTTGAAAAATAGAAGAGAAAGTAAATTAGGAGAAAGGAATGTAAAATCAAGATAAATTAACAATTCACTTCAGTTTGTATAATCCTGAGAGATTGGCGATGTCATGGTGAACTTCCTATTTCTGTGAGGATTGAGAACTAAGAATGATTTTTGCATTTTAAAATACAGTAAAAAGTCATTTACAAAGATAAAAACTATTCTCAGCTTGAAGACTACAAAAAACAAACCTCACTGTATTTTGCAGATCTCTAGTGTAGTGGAAAGGTTACAGATTATATAGTGCTAGAAGATTATGGATATGAGACCTGGATTTTCTACTTATGTGGTCTTGGGCAAGTCGTTTAATATCTGAGCTTCAGTTTTCCCATCTAAAAATGGGAGTAATAATATCTCAACCCCTTGTTTTACAGCAGAGTCATTGTGAAAACCCAATTGAAATATTAGGGCTTTTTGAAAAATGTAAAGGAACATTCACATTTAAAGTGAAAATAGAAAGATTATCTTTAAACATTTTATCAATTTTCTTAGTTTTCAAAAAAATTGTTCCTCCCCCCCCCCCCCCCCAGTTTTCTTACTGGAACACCTAGAACGTTTTATTAAAAATATTTTTATATTTGAAATTTTAGGGCAGCAGCAATGACTCTGAGGACAGTATTGCTCTCATTACAAGCATTATTGGCAGCTGCAGAACCAGATGATCCACAAGATGCAGTAGTAGCAAATCAGGTAAGGTATATGAATATTTTAACACAAAGTAAGAAGTTCTTTTGCACTTTATAGGCTTTTAAAACTTAGCATATTAGACAAAAATTACACTCATCATATGTTTTCTCTAATGTTTAAAAGTTAGTGTGCTGTGATGGGATTAATTATAGAAGATATATTCATTAGCCTGTTCTAGTAATCTTCTAGGTATCACTGAAAATTCAATTTACCTATTCCTAACTCAAATAGGGATTGACTTCTTATACATTCTTACTAAATACATGGCATTTGTTGTTAATTTAACGGAAAACAAGTCTTGGTTAGTTAACATTCTATTGTAGTCGTAGACTTTGAGGGCTTCCGTATAACTCAGCAAAGGATGTCATATTTATAAACTTTTTATTTGAACAAGAATAAATGAACTTACTATAACTTCTTAGAAGGGTTGTTATAATTTTTTTCGGGAGGTAGGTTAGTAGATTTTACTGTATACAAGATTTTTTTTTTTTTGTACTTCAGTGTATTGTCTCATAGGTGGAAGATTGGTAAGGGTGGGCAATGGGGGTCAAGTGACTTGCCCAGGGTCACACAGCTGGGAAGTGGCTGAGGCCGGGTTTGAACCTAGGACCTCCTGTCTCTAGGCCTGACTCTCACTCCACTGAGCTACCCAGCTGCCCCTGTATACAAGATTTTAAAAGATGTTTTTGTCTAATTTTTAAGCATTTTGAATCCTGAATATAAAACTTAATAACATACCTATGTGTTTTATTCTACTTGATATTTGTTTTAATAGCATGCACAGAATAATAAGTATATTTTTTGACTTTGGCAACTAATTTTTAGCTAATGTGTGCTCAGTACCTCCAGTCAAGACTAAAATTAGTTTATAGACCAATTTTATTCATTTTCAAAAGTAGTTACTTTAAAATCTGGCTCTACTTCCTGTCCTTATTTTGAGTTCCATTTCAGCAGGATGTATTTTAACTGGAAAGTTATCAAATATTTTTGTCATTTTACTAACTATGATGGGGAGAAAAACATATACCTTACACAAATTATATTAAGTAGACTTAAGAATGATTCTGTGTGTTACATTTAAAGTTATTAGATGAAGGAGTATAAGGAATTGAGAGTAACACTGATGTTATGAACCTGAAAGCTTAGAAGGTTGATGGTATCTTTGGCAGAAAAAGTAAAATTTGTAAGAAAAAGGAAGGTCAGGAGAAAATTTAATGAATTTTGTACTTACCTACATTGAAGATGTCTCTTGGACATTCATTTTGGACTGATTGAAGAGAAAGTCATTACTAAGCCAAGGGATAAAGAAAGATTTCATGAAAGAAATGATAGAAAATTTTTAAAGAGTAAACTTACTTTGTAAGGTAGGGAAACCATAGTGAACAGTATTGACAACAACGAAACTCATGGAGATGACAGGGAACATAAAAGGAAAATTCCAAGGACAGAAAATAGATTAGTTTGGTTAGAATTTAGAATTCATGGAAGGATAGCCCTAGGAGTTAAACTTCAAAAGGGAAGATCTTTCCAGATTTTGGACAACCTCTTATTCCACATGGGAAATCTAAATAGGCAATAAAGAGCCGAGAGATTTTTTGAAATTCAAAGATATTTTGTTTTCTCAATTAAATGTCATAATAATTTTCAACATAAGTTTTCCAAAATTGTAAGACCCAAATTGTTTTCCTCTCCTACTCAGAAATGATAAGTATTTTGATCTGGGCCATTTATATATTGTCACGCAAAACATACTTCCATATTGGTCATTGTTATAAGAACATACTTCATATTAAACCACATCCCAGAAATAAAACCATAAATACGCTGATGTGAAGAACAAGTATGCTTTGATCTGCATCCATCCCATCTGACTCCAAAAGTTCTTTCAAAGAGATTTTTGAGCCGAGTAGTAGCCCGGTCAGACCTATAGCACTTAGTTTGCACTCTTAACAGATTAACATTCAATTATATATGATCTTGCTGTATATTCTTAGTAAGTGGCATGACTGTTTTCTTCTCCCAGTGGGATTAAAAAAAAAACAACTCTTACCTTCTGTGTCTTCATATCAGTTCTAAGACAGAAGAATGGAAGGTCTCTAGGCAATTGAGGTTAAGTGACTTGCCCAAGGTCACAAAGCTAGGAAATATCTGAGGTCAAATTTGAACCCAGGACCAACAGTCTAAAGTCTGGCTCTCAACTTTGCTACTGAGATGCTCCCCCCTCCCCCCATGTGATTGTAACTTTGTTGAAGGTTGGGTTTTTATACCACATATTTTCTTTTTATAGCATCCTCTCTCCTTCCCAAATTATTATCCCTTGTTTCTAAGAGAGGGAAAAAAATTCAGTAAAACCAACCAATACTAATATTACCTGTGCCTGACATTATCTAAATACCTTGAAATAATTATCCCTGCAAGGAAAGAAGTGAAATGTATTTATTTGTTCAGCTTTTTTCATATGGTTAATTTTGATTACCATGCAGAAAATTCAAATTTTTTTAAAGAGTTGATTTAAATGAGAGATCAGAACAACAGAATGTAGGAGAAGTAAAGAGGAAAAGTCAGAAGACAACTATTGTGATGTCAGGAATTTTTGTGATTTTTAAAGGCCTTTCCATTTCTAAGATTACATGATTCTGTTAAAGGAAACACCGTTTTTAAAAAATGAGAGAGAATTCCATGTTTATCAGACTGTTCCCCTCCCACCCCCTAATCAGTTTTGAATCTTCTAGGCAGGGTCATTGGTAAGGAGAAAGAGTATAGACTAAGCCCCAGAATTTTAGTACTTCTCTTGTTCTTTTCACAAGTGTATTTTTTCAATGGTTATTGGATTGGGGGTCATGAGATTTGAATTAGAGAATCTTGATTAAGTTTTCTTGCACTTCTCTTTGAACCTCACTTTATCTGTAAAATAGATGACTTTTTTGGGTTCCTTCCAATTCTCATCTCTGATCCTAAGATTCATAGAAATTGTCTTGGAATTGAAATCAAGGGAGACCAGATTCAAATCTAATCTGTCTCTTGCTCTAGCTCTGTGACCTTGGGTACCTGACTTCTCTGGATTGTAATTACCTAAAATATCAAATGAGGAGTTTTTAATGCAGAATCTATACTCTTAAGAGTCATTGGTAAAATGATGATGGCAGTGTTTACTGTGCCTTCTTCATACAGATTTGTAAGGATCATGTGGAAATTATGTTTACTAAGCTCCTATAGTGTATTTGCAAATGGGGCAATATAAAACTAAGGTATTATACTTGCTTTCTGTTAGCTTACAGTCTAGTATGATTAGCAATTTCCTTTGGAAAATCTAAAACACTATAGATATAAGTATGTCTTATTGTACATTTAATTTATAACCAGTGGTTCATTTTATTACCTTTTTTCAGTCTTGAAATGCTTTTTATAAGTCAATTGTGATATGTTTTAACTGCATATATTACTATTTTTCCTCAGCAGTAGCCAAAAAGTAAAGGAGACTTAGATTAACATCACAGAACACTTAAATGTATTTCCATTTGAACTTTATATCCATCTCATGATCATTCTGACCTTTCCCAGATAATCCTCTCCTCCTTTCCTATATTTAACTACCTTAATTCTATTCTATGTTCTTTTCTTGAATCTTAACTATTAGTTTTTCCTCTGCCTTTTCAGCCATGCACAATTTTTTCATCTCTTATTTTTCCTTAGCCTCCTCTGTTAATCATCTTCAGTCTGGTTTTCACATCACTTTTAAGACTTCATTGTCAAAAGAAGCTGAAGGCCTCCTTGTTCACTGATGAAATTTTCTTTTTTCTTAACTATATCTCTTGTCAGAGATGTCATAGTTAGACTCTTTTTCCATATTTAAACATTTTACTTTTTGATTTTCCTCTACTTTATTTCTTTAGCTTATAGAGCTTTTAGTAAGACTGCTAGGTGGTACTGCTTCAGACATTGCTAGCTTTAAAAAAAAAATGGGTTTGTAATTTCACCTTATTCTCAGAGTTGTTACTATTAAATGACATAACATTTGTAAAGTTCTTTGCAGAGTTTTGGATTTTTACTATACTATTCCTGCTTTCTGGAGGTGATTGGTGAATTCTTTTAATTTCTGTTTTGTCCTGTGGTTCTAGGCTATCAGGGCAGTTTTCCTTGATGATTTCTTGAAAGATGATATTTAAGCTCTTTTTTTGATCATGGCTTTCAGGTAGTCTAATAATTCTTAAATTATCTCTCCTGGATTTATTTTCCAGGTCAGTTTTTTTTTTTCCACATTATTCTCTAACCCTCAACCTCACCCCCATTCTTTTGACTTTGACTTTGTTTGATTGTTTCTTGATGTCTCATATAATAACTTTGGCTTCCACTTGCCCAATTCTGATTTTTGAGACATGGGTTTTCTTGAATGAGCTTTCATCCGTCCTTTTCCACTTGACCAATTCTATATTTCAAGGAATTCTCTTCTTTGGATTTTTGTGCTTCTTTTGGCAATTGACCTATTCTGTTTTTTAGGGTATTAATTTCTTCAGAGGTGGTTTTTTTTTTTTTTTTTTTGTTCCTCCTTTACCATGCTTTTAACTCTTTTAAAATGATTTTCCTGTATCAGTCTCGCCTTTCCTTTCCCAACTTCTTCTTCAACCTCTTTTAATTTGATTTTTTAAAATCATTTTTGGGCTTAAGAGCAATTAATATTTTTCTTGGAGGCTTTGGATATTCACTATTTCTTTTGTTGTCTTTTGAGTTTGAGTCTACCCTGTCACCAAAATAACTTTCTGTTTTGAGGTTTTTTTTTTTAACTCATTTTTTTGCCTTTTTCTTTTAATTAAAAAAAAACACTATTAAAGTTGACCTCTGTAACTGTGGTGAAGGGAGCTTAATTCCAAACTTCATGTTCTTTGTGCCTTCAAAGCTGGCACTGGGGATCTCGCTGTTTTTAGTTCTCCCAATGTGGTATGATGTAAGGATCTATGTGTTTAATACTCTCCTGTTGCATGCTCTGGTCTGTGAGTAAGTCCAATGAATCTTTTTTTCCCCTTGGAACTGTGGTTCCCTGTGGCTGCAAATGCTGGTGTATACTGGTGCTCCTCCTCACCCTGGACTATCCCAGGACTGTTCCCGAGTTCTATGTGTATATGGACAATGTAACAAGAGTCTTGCTCCCAGGGCTAGCAAAGGGACTCCCATAATCTCTCCTTCTGAGCAGTCTGACCCTGCTCCTGTCTATGACAGAACTCTGGAAACCTTGGCTGCAGCTTTAGTTGTGCCCAAGGCCTGTTGTCTCAGTGGGGCCTGCCCTTGTGTGCTGTGCCCCACCTCCACTATGATGCACTAAATCCTTTGGGCTGGCCTTCTAAGTTGTTTTGTGCTGGAAATTATTTCATCTTGTCTTCTTCTGGATCATGCTGCCCCAGAATTCATTTCGAGATGATATATCATTGCTTTTTGGAGGATAATTTGGTAGAAATCAAATGAGTCCCTATACTTTATCCACCATCTTGCCTCTACCTTCTCTATAATATCCTTAAATGTATGGATGATTCCTTTTGCATGTTTGTATCTCTCTCAGAGCCTCTCACATTGTGTTTCAGTTTATATTTGTTTAATTCCTTATCCTTCTCTTTGCTTCTTATTCATACTATTTCTTTTCGTTTCAGTTTTTTTTTCTCATTTTTCTCTTTTTAAACCCTCAAGTAGGAGCCAATGACATCTTGGCTGGTAGGACTGAAAAATTTTAATTTTGCAATAAATAAATTTGAATAATTTTAATTAAATAAAACAGTGAGTTAAAGGAGACTTTATTAGATTCCCCCTACCCCCCACCCCCTTTTTTGACTTGAGTTTGGGAAGAAGAACAGGATTGATATTTTATTTGTATGCCAAGTGTTTGAGTTAGAGTGGCCCAATACTATATGTATTGTCGCTCTGTCTGGTTGGTTTAACTACCCAAGTAAAATGTTGAAATAAATAATTTGTATACATTAAGAGCAAGTCAGGGCATATTTAATTGGGGGGAGGGGTTGTCCTGTCATGTAAGAATATTTGTAACCATTAGTTTCAACCAAACTTCTTTCATTGGGGAGTCTTTACTTGATCTCAGACTTGATGGGCCCTTAGAATAAGCTGAGGAATAATTAGTAGGAGGCCCTAAGATTATCATCCACTGTGCAATGTTTGTATGATAATTAAAAAATTTTAATTGCTTTCAGAAAAATATGTTGATGTGCTCTCAGTTACTTTCATCTTCAATTCCTCTGACTCTTCAACTCATTTAAGCCACTCCTTCTTTTCTCATCTTTCCTGAAGATAGTCATAACATTGATGCTGCTAATATCTATAAGTCAAAATCTTCAGAATTACTTTATCAGATTATAAATTTGTTATTCCATCGTTCCCCAGCCTTACTCCTAAACAAATTTTTCTTCTTAACCAGGAGCTTCTCCGTCCTTAATTATTCTCCATGGCCGTCTTCTTTTTTCTAACTGTACTTTTCTTTCTTTCCTATTTCTTAACCCTGTAACAAACCAAATTAATTTTATACTACAGTTGATTCTTGGATCCCTTTAGTCTTCTTGTTAAAGGTCATGTTTTACCCAACTCCAATTCCTCCCATTACCCTTATTCTGAAGAAATTTGAAGGAAATTGCAGGATCAAGTCTGGATCTATTAGTATTTATATTAATTGATCTCAACTCAGCTTTGCCATTCAAATATTCCTATTTCTTGATGTTACTATCCTGCCTGTTAGCCAATTCCTTCAGCACATAACTATAGTATTCCTGACTCCTCACTCTTCCTTAACTTATTCCTCCATTTTAATCAGTTGTTGGATCTTGTTATTTTAGCCTCCACAGCATATTTTACATATTTTTCTCCACTCACACAGGCACTAAATCCTCATCACTATTAGACTAGTTTTCCCGTTGGTGTCTTTTGCATTGATCTCTTCAAATCCTAAATCTTATCCATCATGTGTTTGCTAAAATAATTATCCACTCAGTAAATTTCATTGATTCCCATGTGTCTTTGGGATCCCATGCAGACTTTTCAGGATTTTAATGCCCTACACAACCTATCCTCAGTCTGCTTTCAAGTCATGTCATATATTACTCCACACCTTCCTGCACTTTGTGTTTTAATCCAACTGGCCTACTGCTCCTTAAACATAATTCTCTATTTTCTATCTGGCATCTTTTCCTAAAATGTACTCCCTCTTTTAAATCTCTTGATCTTGTATTTTTCATTTTATATGGACCTCTTCATGTCTATGAATGGAACCCTCAAGAAGATAGAGACTGCTTCATATTTACCTTTATAGCCTCAGCACCTAGCACAATACCTGAATAGTAATAATGCCATACCAAAGATTTGCTGAAGTGAATTGATATGTACATATAAAAATATGAGTGTATGTATATATATATATATATGTGTGTATATACACACACATATATATAGAGAGAGAGATATAAATATACTTTAAGGGTTAAAAATGAAAGGTTGGACTAAATGTATAAAAATGTGGTTGCCGAGAATATATTACTCAAGTCTTTTTATGAGTTTATTTACAAAAGGAGAAAGTGAAAGTAAGGAAATGAGAGAGAGTAGATAATTACTCCAGCCTTGTCCAAACCAGGCAGGGTTTCAGAGGCCCCAGCAAAGAGGGACCCAGAGGTAAATTAAACAGGCATTCTAGCCATGAGGCCTCCTCCAAGACAAGGGGCCTCTCCGGAGGCTAGTACCTCCAGAAGAGCCAGGAAAAGGTGTCAGCTTTTTTTTTTCACTCACCCACATGATAGTTCAAAGGGAGAGATGCAAGAAGTCTCACCAAATTTCAGAGTCTCAGGTCCTTCATGAAGCAGATCCTTCACCAGCTTCCAATTCGAACTTCAACTTGAACTCCGAAGAACTGACTCCATAGGAAGTTGCCACTGCTTTTAAAGACACTTCTTTGTGAAGCTTCCTATGAATTCCTTCCACTTTATGTGGACTAATCGTAGCTTTAGCTTTGCTTAGGACTACCCAGGGGGCAGTCAGTCAGTTCTGATTCATCACCCACTATAGCACAAGTGGGTCACAGACTTCCCCATACTTAAGGATAAGTGGGGTGTATATGCTTCCAGTGATTAAATCTAAAAGTAGATGAGGGAGAGTTAATCCCATCCTCACAATCTCCCCTGTGTTCCTTTGGAAGACTAGTCTCCCCAATGGATCATTTGACAATCATCTTGTACCCCTAATAATCTTCTAACTATAGGTACATACAATATTGCACCTTTTAAGTGGGAATTATAATAATTAGAGATAAGAGGAACATAGAAGAGGGAGAAAGCAAAACCAGTGTTTGCTAGGCACATTTTCAAAAAACCAATTGGGGGCAATCCCCTTTGGCATAAGAGTGTATGTTCAAAATAACTGTGTTCAACCCCCTTCAGTTCAATCAATTGCACCCCAAAGTTCATTCTGGATCTTCTGATTCAGTGTAGGTTTCTGCAGGCATTTTTTTCCTCCAAACAGTTCATTTTCTGTATTCAAAGACAAAAAAAAGCAAGCTTCTTTTCCTGAAAATTTTCTCAAACAAAATTGTAATCTTGTACTTCATAAAAATATATACATACATACCTGTGTGAGTGTGTGTAAATGTAGTTTTTTAAGAAGCCATTTGATCCATATTACTCTGTAAGATAGGCTATTTCAATGTAAGTAGAAAGAAAAATAATATAATCTACTTATTTCCAGATGTTTACAAAAGAATTACCATTTTCCTTGGATCAATTCTGTATATAATATTCCCATTGATATTTGAACAATAATTAATGTTGAAATCAGGCATAATAAATATTTGTTACTTAAAATTCTAGATGTTTTGGGGGACGTAAGTATGCTGTTAATGGTAATGGAAGAAATGCCATTAGAAACTTAAATTTGCATAGTATTTTTATTTTAGCTTTTAGTAATTGTGTTTTGTTTTGTTTTAGTTTCTTAATTTTGGTAATCATTGCCAGTCTTTAATTGTCACTTAGCTATATTTCCCCTTTTAATGATTTTTCCCTTTACAAATAATATTGTACAACAAACAGTCTTAT
This sequence comes from Gracilinanus agilis, assembly GCF_016433145.1. Classification (NCBI taxonomy): domain Eukaryota; kingdom Metazoa; phylum Chordata; class Mammalia; order Didelphimorphia; family Didelphidae; genus Gracilinanus; species Gracilinanus agilis. Next base: position 176,060,486 of record NC_058135.1, on the reverse strand, counting down.
CAAGATTCTAGGTTTTTCATTATTTTCTCTTTTATTTTGGGTCTTAGTAAAGATTTCCTTCCTAAGCAATGGGGGTAAAAGATTTTATCGAAAGTATATAATTTGAAAAAAGGCAGGCTAGTGATTATTTATTAGATGGACAAACCCCTAATGATACTTTGGTACTTTTGAGTTAGAATAATTTGAGATTTTCCCAGATTGCATTGAACAGATGATTTTTGAAGGATTTATTAAAGTATAATTGAATCACACAGGATGGAAAGACTTAAACTCAGAGAAGAGAAACCCACTGTGAAATATTAATAATAACAAATTTATGCAGAGTTTTAAAATTTACAAAAGTTTCAAAGTGAGGTAGGTATTTTTAGTCATTATTACCCATATTTTATACATGAGGGAATAGCTTCAAGAGAAGTAAAAATCCAGTATGCTTTCTTCTATGCCAGATTGATCTCTATGCTGATCATGGAACATTTTTAGTGTGTTCTTTATATAATAAAACTTGGAGGTTTGGTCAGGCTTTTTTTTTTTAAAGTATTAGCAGATGAAATGCTAATTATTAAATACTATTAGGTAGTTTTATTTGGAACAAATATTATTTCCTTTTGTTTTCATATAGTACAAACAAAATCCGGAAATGTTCAAACAGACAGCTCGACTTTGGGCACATGTGTATGCTGGAGCACCAGTTTCTAGTCCAGAATACACCAAAAAAATAGAAAACCTATGTGCTATGGGCTTTGATAGGGTAAGTATATACAATGTATGCGAGTTTTTGCTTTATTATTGTTTTTTTCTAATGCTTGGTGTCATGGAGAGGAACCAGAAAAGCTTCTGATTTCATCTTTACTCTTTCTGTCAATCATTTTTATTTGATGTCTACTAAAAAGTTATCTATTTTCTTTTACATCTTCATTTTTAAAAAATCTGTTCTTTGCTTTAAAAGATTTATATTTGTTACATATGCCTGTAATACAGTTAAATACAATAGATAATATATTTGGGAAGGAAAACTTTACATACGATTTACCAGTTCAAAAATAGTAATTGAAAATATTCTGGAAATGTTTCTTTGGGATTTGATTTTTCTTCCCATTTCTTTTCTTTTCAGAATGCAGTAATAGTGGCCTTGTCTTCAAAATCATGGGATGTAGAGACTGCAACAGAATTGCTTCTGAGTAACTGAGGCATAGAGAGAAAGCTGCTGCTGTAGTCCAGTCCAGTTTGCCCCCTTCTTGAGGAGCATCACCATCTGTTGTTATTTTTAGAATTCTGCATAGATTCTTTTAAAACTGGCATTCTTGCCTAATTATTATCTAGGCATGATTGAAGACTGAAAAAAAAAACCCTGCTCTGTAAATAAAGCTAATTAAACGTCTGTGTAAATTTAAAAAGGGGAAATACTTTAATTTTTTTTTCTTACTAAATAGTGTAAAAATTCTTTGAGCTCAGCTAAGACTATGGAAAAACATCAAAACATGCTACTTTAGCATTTAGAAGTGTGACCAAGACTAGCAAGAGTTTGCTTCAGGCTTTTGTTGAATAATTATTTAAATAATATTTTGAGCGTGTTAAGGCCATCCAAATTGTCGATGTTATTCATCACAGCTACCTTAATGTTTTTAACATGGATCTTCTGTGCCTGTGAATTTACTTGCATGCGTGTACTTTGCTAGACCTCTTAGAACCTGGTAGCTGAAAAGAGCACCATTTTAAATATTTGTGTGCTTAGAAAATTCAAGATTTACCCAAAGTTGAAAATGGTGACCTATTCAGAACCTTTTTCATCCCTGTCATTGGATTGGGACACCACACGTACTTTCTCTTCATCTTACATATCTAAATTCTAATGGCGAAGTTATTTTCCCCATGTTTCTGTTTGAGAATGTGCCATTTATAATAGCTTATGTTCCATTTTCAGATGATATATTTGGAATATTTTGTCATTATACTTAAAACACAGTCTTGGAACTTTCCTGTATTAGAGATGGTGCAAAAAATGGGGCTACTAATTATATTTCTTCTAAAACCAGTACATTCTTAATGTTGTGGTTTCCCTGTAATCAACAGGAAGAACATAACTTAATTTTCGCTATTCAGACACTATTTTTTTAAAAACCGTCTCAGCAGTTGAAGATTTTCTTTGAGTACTTGCTTTGATGCAATCAACTGTTTGTAAGTTTTCTATTATTTTGGGCTTTATTGGTAGGGATTGCTTATCAGGTACTTAAAATTTCACTTTTGCTTACATTTTCCCCTTGTTGACACATGGAAGCTGTGTTAATGTTTTCCTGTACATACTTCAAATGCACATAGAAAGAAATAGAAGTGTGTTATAAACCTAGCTTTCTTTATGATGTTTCTGATAATACAAGAATTGAAAACCTTACCTTCTTGTGTACATACAGTCAGACTTTTTATTCATATTAAAATGACATTTCATCCTGAATTCAAAAGTTTGAAAATTATTAGTTTTGAAAATTCAGATATCAGTGTGACCATTTATTGAATGTTGAATTAACTTTATGCAAACGGTCGTATACTTCAAATATAACTATTGTATGGAATTTTCAGGTCAGATGAAGAAAGTAAAGTTGACATACTAGATTAGGTTATGGTATACCATATAAAAAGCTTCCATTCCCCACCTTTAGTCTAAACCATAACAGTTTTTAAAAGATGCAAACATCATTGTTTTTGATCCGTGAACATTTGATTTTTTTAATATTCTTCATATTGGAAGCAATAAGAACCATTATTAAATATGTTAAAAGCTTAGAATAAGAAATTTAAGGGAACCTAGTTCTTAAAACTTAGGATTTCCTGATCAGCAGTAAGCTTTTTGTTCATAACATACTAAACACAAGCTTCTGTTTTTTTCTATAGTGTTTGCTTAAGCATGAAATTTTTCCTACAATGATCTTTTAATGTTATAGCCCAATTATTTTCTGATGATGCCAAAGGAAATGATTTTTTTCTTTATTTATTTTAAACAATTAAGGACTATTAATTTGTATTTGAAGCATTAGAGTAGTAATGAATTATGGACCTTTTCCCCCATTTCTTCTTGGTCACATCTCAAATCATGTTTTTTTGATACACAACCTTATTCATAGAATTATACGGTGAACATTCTTTTGGTTTTCCCCCAATTAAAATACATCTGCCGAGCCTACCATTTCTAGATATTGCTAGGGTATCAAAATTGTCAGATATTTGTCTGAGAAATAAGAGAACTGGGTGGTTGTTAAAGAACAAGGATTACACATCTTCGTTTTTTTGAAGACAGCTGAATCTTGCCTTTGATTAGATGCTTTAGCCTCAAATGGACACCCCATTCAGTAAGTACATGTCAGATACTTTCTCAAGGCTGCCCAGGAAAGTCTGAAGATGCGATTATGCTTGGTACTGAGGAATTATTCCAAAAAGGAATCCTCATGGCTACAATTTAATTTACCTTATATCTTTAAAATATTTCAATAGTTCCCCTTTACTCTTCCCTTGTAGTTTGTTTATGTTGTATTATATCTATCTAGATTATAAAATTGACTGTTATTGCAAAATTGTTGAAATTGCCCCCTCCTCTCCCTCCCTCCCTCTCTTCGTCTCTTTCACCCTCCTCTCCCCCCCTATTCTAGAACAATGGCACTTTTGAAAAATATGGATTGGGGAATGAAGAGATGCCCAAGTGGAAAATGTTTTTCTAATTGCATTTTTTTATTATTTGGTATTTTTAAAGATTTACAAAAGAAAAAAATACAAATCTTATTTGGAGTAGCAGAGTTACTAGAGAACGCCGACATTCCAACCAAATAGGTTTTATTATTGTTAAGTACAAATTTTATGGAACATGCCCAACTTAGAATAGTTGATTGTACAGTATTCATTTACTTAATTTTTTTTTGATGACTGGAAAACAGTATGTGACAGAAGAATTAGTGCAGTATGTAAATATTTAAAAGAATTTGGTTCTAAATTAGCTGCTAAGATTTGACTCCCAAAGATGCTTATAGTTGTGAATATGTTCATTTAAACACATTCAATTTCCAAGAATAGATGAATTTCAGTATAGTTGACTAGGGAGTCCCTTGGCGTTTTGCTTTTGGGAGAAAAACTTTGAATCTAAAATAATTAGATTGATTTTGAAGCATATCATATTGGCAGTTAATGTAATTGTTGGCTATGCTTAAAAACTATGCAAAGTTCTTAGAAAAAAACTGTGAAGACCTGGCATTTAAAGGGGAAGTGTGGTTTGTTTATGCACTACAGAATGGGGCACACTGTAGTGGATGAGAGACATTTGCTGCTTACTGTGAAAAGCAAACCTTTGCTGTCAGTGTGTACCTGATACAGGACTTTTAAAAAAATGCCCTGGAGATTTGTCACTATTCCTCTCTAGAGAAGTAGATAACAAACACCTCTTTCTAGGGGTAAAGCACAGGAATTGAATAGTCTTTTGCTTTAATTAAATATGGTGAATTAGGCCAGGAAAGTTGGATCCAGGTTAGATCCATACCTTCAGGTATGTAGGCTATACAGGTGGTGGCAATGTTTAAAAGTACAAAAGGATGCCATTTGTTCACAGTTGATTTTAAATTCATGGAATTCCTGTGAAAATCTTTAGTCTTAATAGCTTTTTATAGGTTTAGGAATTTCAACTTTGATGTACAAAATAATTTAATTTAAAATTTTTACCTTTTCAGGTTTTTAGCGTTAATTTAAAAATAAATGCTTAATGTCAGGCAATGACTTTCTGGGGAAGAAGGCAACCTGAAGTATGTACTGATATATAGCCTCCTTTTCCAGGTATGATTTTTCTGTGATGTAAACATGGTACCATGTGATGATTTTTTCAGAATTGCAAAATGGATCAGAAAACTTCTTTAAAAATAGCTAATTTTCCCCATTTTTATTGTTTATTGCTTTGTTGGCCTGATCTGCCATAAAGATGTGATCATCGGCTTAAATGTCTGTTGATGTATTCCCTTTTGCTTGGTTAATTCAGCTGTGCTCTTCAACATAATCAAGCGTGGCACTAGTTTTCAGATTGGTTCTAGGGGATAAATGGATACAAATCATTGCACTGTACTGTTACCCTTGTCTGCTTGCTGTTATCTACCTTTTCTAGGCATCACAATAAAAACTAGACAATTTCTTTGGGGCAAAGAGATTTATTTAATGTAACTTTTAAGACTTTTTTTCAATAGAAAAGGAATTCTATTGAAAATATGTATCATTTTTGCAGATTTCAGCAGCTGATGGTGCTTTGTTGTGGTGTTTGCTGGAAACTTTCTGCCATTTTAGGAATATTCAACTTTAGCCAGAAAGATCCTGGCTCCTTAGCATCTCCAAATTTTTAAAAATTGTTAGTGATAATGAATTTTGTAAGGAGGTTTTGTTTTGAGCCACAAACTTCTTGTAAGGGGAGAATACCCATATAGCATTGAAGTAGTGGAGGCGGATGTGTGTCTTTTGTCTGGTGGGTGGGGAAGAAGGGCGGGAGTGGGGAGGTGGGGATTTGTCTTGAGAATAAAATCTACAAAACACTTTTGTACACAAATGATTTTTTAAAAATAAATACACATTTTAAAAGGTGTTGATTTTTTTCACTGGGAATGCTTAATAATAAATGCATGTTTCCCTGAAAACAGTTCTCATCTTATTTCTGAACATTCATATTTTAAATAGCAATTCAGTTGGATGCGAAAAGAAGGGACACCAATCTCTGTTTAACAGTTATTTCTAGTGTTTTCTAATGGTGAAAAGTACAAGATAGTCATTTTCATTGAAGTGTTTTGACAGCAACAATATGAACTTTTAAAATTTTGGTCTATCTTGTTTGTTTAAATTAAAATTGTTTTGCTTAGTTTCTAGACCTGACATTAAGACATAGTACCTTACGCATCTCATAATGCTCACTTTTCTGGATTGGCCTTTTTTGATATAGAGAGCTGTATGTAAGTAAGGAAAATTTCACTAACAACTAATGATCTGAGAATACTTTTTCATTGGTGATCTATAATGTTTTCTGCCACTGATTCACTAAATCTTAGGCTGTTAACAATAATAACATGGCTTTTCTAGGAGGGGATTGGGACCCTAATTAGGATGTTGGGATGGAAGTCACTGTATGTGAATCTGTTTTCCAAAGCCAAATGTAAATGATTTAAGTTTTACTCATTGTTATTCCCAAACTCTCACTAGAAGTAATTGAAACCAAAGCTACCCTTGTGTTTGACATGTATAATATACATTTTTCTGTGTCTTGATATCACAAAGTATTGATAAACATCTTGACAGGCTGCTCACTTTTTTTAAAAATGGAAATGAGACTAACAATGTTCAAGGCAGTGCCATCCCATATATAAGCATTTAGCTATTTGAACAGTTCCTAAAATGATTTGGGTTCCAGAATATTTGAAAGGGTAGATTAAAAAGATCAGGTTTTTTTGTTTTTTTTTTACTTGTGGAGGGATATGGTTTATAAGCTAGTGAACAGTTTGTTACACTTTGAAGTGGTATCTTTTCAGAATAAATCTTTTCTCAGATGTCTATTTTGCTTAAAGAAAATTTGAATCTTTTATGAGCATATATCAGTAGCTATTTATATATGAGTGATAGAGATTTACTCATTTTTCTGCTATTAAAAAGTCCTTCTATTAAAACTTGATCTTTTTGGGGATAGGGCTGACCCTGAGTTTTTAAAGACTATTTCAGGGGAACATTTAGATAGATTCTGCCAAGTAGGAAAATCTTTAAATATGGGCCCACAGATGGGCATTATTTCAGAACCAACCTAAAGTACCTCAACAGTTACCAAGTTACATGTATATTGGTCTCTAAATTCAATTTTGCCATTGTAAGACTTCCATTTTCTTGGAATATCTGATAGAGAGCTGACTTTGGAGCCTAAAGTCTGGGACTCAACTTCTTCCTCTGAACTTGGGCAAATCACCTGACCTCTAAGATTTTCAAGAGACTCCTGATCTGGTAATTTCTGGCACCATTGAAACTGAAGGCCAGCATCTACAAACCACTCCTAAACTTCTAGTTTATTCATTAAATGCTAATATATTAAACTACAGTCCAAAGGATAAGTAGTTCCTCTACAATAAATGCAAACATTTTATAGAAAAGACTTCTATTTGCGAGCATTACACGTGAACATTTCTGTACCTGTCTAAAAGCCAAACATTTGTGACTAAAACCTGACCATAGAAGAATATTTTCCATAACAGCATTATAGCTTATTATATATATACTATTACAAAGGAAGCTAGTACCACTACACTGACATAGCCTTTTTGTTATTGTGTTCATCTTTTTTCCTTTCTTAAATCTTATATTGATATTCTTTTAAAAATATCATTTTCATTTCTCAGTGACCCTTACAACCAGAGTCCTCCTGTAACAAGTAAGCATGTAGTTGAGCAAAAAATTTCAACATGTTGGTCCTGTCTGAAAAAGTATGCTTTATCACAAACACAGTTGTCAACCAGTGTTCTCAACAAGAGATGGAAGATGGGCTTCCTCCTCAGTCTTCTAATTCAGTGTTGGCTTCACTTAAGTTAGTGTAGTAATCACATAATTTCCTCCCTTTGTTCTACTTTCTTTGTCACACATCTTTTGTTACACATACAACTCACAAGTTCCTATCTCCTATTGATCATCTCCTATTTATATATGAGTTATTCAGCCATTCCGCTATTGATGGGCACTCATTTTCCTTTCAGTTCATTGCTACTATGAAGATGGTTGCTGTAATTTTTTTTTTAATTTATAGGACCATATCTTTGACCAGAGTAAAAGTAAAACTTTTTAAAATTACACTTATAATTTCATTGATATGGAAGAATTCTTGTTGAGAGAACAGTTCCTGCCCACTGGAGATTGGCATCTGTTCTGGAGGTGTGGATAGTTCCCTAGGGTATTCCGAAGTTAATTGACTTGCTGACAGCATGTGTCAAACTTGAAATCAGATCTTCCTGATTCTAAAGTTGGTGTCTGTCACAGTTTAAGTGACCCTTTGTTGGAGGAAAGGCATAATTCCAAATTGTTTTCCTGAACCGAACCTGTAGTTCAAAGCTCTGCCAACATTTATCTTTCCATTTAATTTCTCATTGTTGATAGCTTGGGTTTTTTCTTTTGAAAATTCTCTATTTGTTTCACTTGAACTTTCTGGAAATGAGTCTGGTATTTTCATTTTCCTTTTAAAATGTGTCAGTATTTTACATTATCATTTTGATATTTTGTTTATGAGGAATGTAGGTGCTCAAGTTCAAATAATAATAGTAAATGATACTTTTGTATGTTATGCAGCAGTGGCTGAACATCAGTCTCATAGCTATGTCATGGACCCCTCTGGCAGTCTGGTGAAATTATAGACATCTCAGAATAATGTTTTTAAATTCATACTATAAAGTACATAGGAACACAAAGGAAACCACTTATATTAAAAGATAATTTTCCATATATCCGTGGACTTCTGACTAAGAATATACCTCCAAATTTTGAATTGGGTACTGGTTGACAACCCAGAAGCTAAAGAACTTCTGTTAGCTGAATTAACTGGTCATCCTCTGAATCATAGTCACTGGAATATCCTTTTCCTGTTATGACTAAGTAAATTTTCTCATGGGGGCAGCGAGGTGGCTTTTTTGATAGAGAGCTAGGCCTAGAGATGGTAGATTGTGTGTTCAAATGTTGCTACAGACACTTCTTATGCCTAGTAAGGCACTTAACTCCAATTCTCTAAACCCATACTGCTCTTTTGCCTTTTGGAACCAGGACTTAGTATTGATTCTAGGAATGTAAGAGTTTTTGTTTTTAAATATTTTTTTCTTATAGTAACTGAGTGACTCAGGTATGTCTCATTCCAATATTAACTACCAAGAGACCAACCTGAATCAGAATTGTCCTAAAACATTTGAAAAGAGTTTTGCAAGATCTGGAGGCAGCTGGGTATCTTAATGGATACAGATGGGAGGTCACAAGTTCAAATATGACCCCAGATAATTTCTAGCTGTGTGACCCTGGGCAACTCACTTAACCCCCACTGCCTAGTCTTTACAATTCTTCTGCCTTAGAACCAATTGGTGGGGGAAGATGGAACCTGTCTGACCTCAATCCTTCTAGAGGATAGGGTTTTTTGTGATGCCCCTAGAAGATGCTTATTTTAAGGCACCCACCCTACTTCCATCCCTGGATGATGGTAGAATATAAACCATCTGGCCATTCTGCAAGGAGAGACCAATGAGAATATCCTCAATGTCATTAAGAATTCTATCCTGAAGAACACTGGAGCCAACTGTTGATGGTTGAATTTGTAAGAAAATGTAACATTTGGAAGGCCATTGGGAATTGTATTATTTGTATTATTATATATTATATTTATATTATATATATTTTATATTATTTTATAACATAAAATAATAAAAAATTATATATAAATAAAAATTATATATTATAAAAATCAATTTAATGGATGGAGTGTTGCCTTTATTTTCTAAGGGCCAAAAACTCTCCAATACTGGAAGAACGTTTCTTCTGCTTACACATGGCAGAACATATGTTTGATCCATGGGGGTCTCTGGCTTGTTTTTGATTTTGTATTTGCCCCAGTATAAGGAGTCTGAATTGGGCCTGGGCAAAAGAGAACAATCTTTGTCCTAACTTATAGGACAGTAACAGAGCCATGACATTTAATGGATCTCTAGGATATGAACTGGGAACAACCCTGTTTCTACCACATGAGGCAAACTTATGCTCTAGTAGTGGTAGCATTAGCACAGCTTATAGGTACACTTAGGAGTAGCAGTGACACCTACTGCATTCCTGCCCCAATATCAGTAACTTCCATTGATAGAGGGATTTTCCTTATCTTGGGGATCCCTGTATCAATGAATTAATAGATCTCTCTGTGAACAATTTGGTCTGGTTGTTACTCCTGGCTCATTATAGCCACATACTTCCTCAGGAAGCAAAGCCTAGAATGTTAGTATATAATATGCCTGTGGTCCAGAAGAACTTGAAAATTCGGAGATCTTTCTTTCCCATCTTTTATCTTTTGTTGTCATCCTCCATCATTAAATGCCACAAGGAAAATATTTGGATTTCTTTTCAAGATATTTTTGTAAACTTGTTTCTCTTTCTGTTGCTATTAAGTGTTTTGTGGGATAATTCATGCTTTATAATTGAATTTTGTTCTTAAACAGTATTGTTGTTGGCTGTCATGTTTTTTTGGCAAAGAGTCATGTTTTGGGTTATGGTTATTACTGGTCTATTTTAATCAATACCTTGTGACATTTAATTTACATGTTAAACTAACTTTGAAAATGATGATGTTTTGCAATGATGGCTTTTAAATGTTTTTAGTGGTTTTTTTCCTTTCTGCTTCCACTTTCATTGTCAATGGACAATTTGGAGTTGCCTCACTTGCACACCAATTTTTTTTTCATTAATTTCTATCTTTTCTTTCACTAGATCATTATCTGTATGCCTACATTTGATTCAGAAGTGACTTCTATGTTAGTAGCCAGCAGTTTCCTATCTTAATGTAGAATTTATTTCAATAATTGTTGTTATGCTATTTGGTGCAAGCCATGTCTAGTGCTGCTTAACCCTTGAGAAAAGTACTCATTGCTATATAGGCCTAAGGATTATATGTAATCCACAAGCCTTTGGCCCACTTGTTTCTTACCTTTGGACCAGTGATGGGCAAATGATGCCTCACAGGCCAGATGTGGCCCCCTGAAATGTTCTATCAGGCCTCCTGACATTTATTCCTAATCTGAAGAATACAATGAGTAGGATACAATACAATGAAACTTTGAAAGAGTTGCCATAGAAACAGACTGACAGATGAGCATTTCCTTTCCTTTGGCCCCCCTCTTTAAAGTTTGCACATCACTGCCTTGGACCAGTTTTTCCAACGTTTCTGTTTTTTTCCTATGTCCATCTTTGGCCTGTAGATACTGAATACTAAAGTATACTCAAATCTGTTTGTGATTTTTATCAATTAGGATGAACTTCTCAGATGATATGAAATCCATCCATTCTGAAGTCCATTTTCCCTAAAAGTTTTTTGTGAGAGAACTCCCCAATAATTTGGTGGCCTTCCTTCAGTTAATCACAAGGCCAACAGTGGAGAATTTGTACTGTTTACCTGTCATTATCTCTTTACATATGAATAGCCCATTTTTTCTTTAATCTTTTATTTCTTTTCAATGAAATTCCTCATTGTATATTGTATTGTATATCTTGGGCCTCCTCTGGGGTGCTCTGTGTAACATTTTTGATTCTTCAGAGACTGTTTCATATTTCACAGTCCAACATCATCATCAGTAGGGTACCCAAGGCTTTGGAGTGAGGTGGGAGTTTTTGGTTTGTCATCAACCCAAATTATATGTACATTTAATTTGGAGAGTCTTTATGAATTTTTTAAATAATTTTTATTTTTTAGAAAAGTTCTCATGGTTACATGATTCATGTTCTTACTTTCCCCTTCACCTCCCCCTCCCCCCATAGCCGATGCGCATTTCCACTGGTTTTATCATGTGTCATTGATCAAGACCTATTTCCAAATTGTTGTTGCATTGGTGTGGTAGTTTCGAGTCCACACCCTCAATCATGTCCGCCCCAACCCATGTGTTCAAGTAGTTGTTTTTCTTATATGTTTCCTCTCCTGCAGTCCTTCCTCTGAATGTGGGTAGCATCTTTACCATAAATCCCTCAGAATTGTCCTGGGTCATTGCATTGCTGCCAGTACAGAAGCGCATTACATTCAATTTTACCAAAGTATATCAGTCTCTGTATACAGAGTTCTTCTGGCTCTGCTCCTTTTGCTCTGCATCAATTCCTGGAGGTCTCTCCAGTTCACATGGAACTCTTCCAGTTTATTATTTCCTTTGAGCACAATAGTATTCCATCACCAGCATATACCACAATTTGTTCAGCCATTACCCAATTGAAGGACATTCCCTCCTTTTCCAGTTTTTTGCCACCACAAAAAGCCCGGCTATAAGTATTTTCGTACAAGTCTGTTTATCTATGATCTCTTTGGGGTACAAACCCAGTAATGGTAAGGCTGGATCAAAGGGCAGGCATTCTTTTATAGCCCTTTGAGCATGATTCCAAACTGCCAGCCAGAATGGTTGGATCAGTTCACAACTCCACCAGCAATGCATTAATGTTCCAAATTGGCCACATCCCCTCCAGCATTCATTACTCTCCCCTTCTTTCATTTTAGCCAGTCTGCTAAGGTGTGAGGTGATACCTCAGAGTTGTTTTGATTTGCATTTCTCTAATTATTAGTGATTGAGAACACTTTCTCATGTGCTTATTGATACTTTTGATTTCTTTATCTGAAAATTGCCTATTCATGTCCCTTGCCCATTTGTCAATTGGGGAATGGCTTGATTTTTTATACAATTGATTTAGCTCCTTCTATATTTGAGTAATTAGACCCCTGTCAGAGTTTTTTGTTATAAAGATTTTTTCCCAATTTGTTGTTTCCCTTCTGATTTTGACTACATTGTCTTTGTACAAAAGCTTTTTAGTTTAATATAATCAAAACCATTTAATTTACATTTTGTAATTTTTTCTAACTCTTGCTTGGTTTTTAAAATCTTTCCTTTCCCAGAGTTCTGACAAATATACTATTCTGTGTTCACTTTATTTATAGTTTCCCTCTTTATATTCAGGTCATTCACCCACTCTGAATTTATCTTGGTGTAGGGTGTGAGATGTTGATCTAAACCTAATCTCTCCCATATTGTTTCCAAATTTTCCCAGCAGTTTTTGTCAAATAGTGGATATTTGTCCCCAAAGTTGGGCTCTTTGGGTTTGTAATACACTGTCTTGCTGAGGTCACTTACCCCAAGTCTATTCCACTGATACTCCCTTCTATCTCATAGCCAATATCATTCCGTTTTGATGGCCACTGCTTTATAGTATAGTTTAATATATGGTTCTGCTAGGCCCCCTTCACATTTTTTTTCATTATTACCCTTTATGAATTCTTTATAGAGTTACTCTACCTCCTCATCCTCTAATACCTGTAGTTACTTTCAAGGTTAAATTTTTTTTTTTTTTTGGCAAACTCTTTTCTGTCTTAACTCTGAAGAGAGAAGGGCAAGGGTTAGGCACAAGGTTAAGCGCTTGAAAAATCTTTAACAAGAATTCTTGACTAATAATACTACCAAATCTTCCATGAGATGTTTTCCTTTTGTTGTTTTTGGATACATGAGAAAACTAGCTTTGCAAACTCCTGTATTTTCTTCTCCAAGGAGAACTTATGAACTTGCTTTTTGTATCTTTTATTCTTTAATATATGTATTATCCCTTCCCTTTCTCAGCCTAATCCCTATCTGCAAAATAAGAATAATACCTCTCAGAGTTGAGAATCAAATTTTATATGTATATACATATATACACATGCACATACATTTATATTCATTTGAAAGGTATATTGTACCTCAGAGAACGGAATAGCACCATAGCATTGTCCCAAAGCATTTACCCTTATTTTATTCTGAAAAGTTTTAATGATCTATCTGTGTCTTATTTACCTGCTCATGAAATGAACTCAGTGTCTCCCTTTATCTAGAGCATGTGGCATAGCTCTCAATCTCCAAGACTTCTGATTCCTCTCAAGGAACTGGAGTTTCTTTAATGGCAGTCTAATCCATTGTACTTGCTTTCCTGGCCCAGGCTTCCTTCATTTGCTTTTCCTCATCAGCTCAGGAAGAAGTGGTCAAAATCAAGGCGCTTTGAGAACCATTTAGAAGGTACCTACCACAGAGGTGCGGGAACCCAAAATGATTCGAGGCACTGGCACTGGGAATGTGAAGTTCTTCCCTTTGCAAACTCGTGCCTCTGCATTGACTGCTTCTCCCAAAATGTTTGCTCAGCTGCTAAGTTTTACGGATTCTTCCTCATATCTCCTTCATCCATCCCCGGTTTTCCTTTCATGCAACCTTCCTTCATCCTCCTCTCTTCTCTGCTGAGCTACCCTGATGCAACTTTATCCCGTCTTCCCAGAGAATCCTGCGGCACAACCTCAACAGTCTGGATCGGGTTTCCGGAGTCCCAGTTTTGGCCTCAGTGGAAGATTCCTGTGATTAGACAATGACCCATCAGGTTCGGTTACACCGATCCTGATAGATATGGCCAGTGTTTGGGGCGGTCTCTGGAACAATCGCAGGTAGCCCTTCATCCTCGCGGATCCCCTGCTTGGCTCCCATCTTCCTCCCAGGGACGTTCCTTCCGGATAATCCTTATCCAGACCCCGAGGCGCCACACTACTGCTTCTGGGGAAATTGGACAAAGGCAGTGCTTTGCTCCTGGGTCCCGCTGCCTCGGTTCTCCTCGCCTTATTACCAGCTGCCAGAGCAAGATCCTTAAGGCCCGAGCTCTCCACCGAACACGCGGGGGTGTGGACTCCCATGTAGTCACTGTGCAGTCTACAGTTGGGAGCCAATGGCTGGCGGGCAAACTACAAGCAGCCTGCTCATTGGTGGCCCCTTTGGCTCCCGCAAAGGGAGCTCCGTGCCTGGAGGGCGGGAGCAGGATTCTGGAATCCAATCCCGCGTCCTGCAGTTGCTAGTGACTGTGACGGGGAAAGTCATTTACTCTGTCTCCGTTTCCCCGTCAGTAAAAAGGATAGCGGCCAGAGCCGCCTCCCAGGGGAGCTGTGGGGATCCTGGGGAAAAGCGGCCTTGGGGATCGAGTGCAGGCGCTGCTAAGAGCCTAGGGGACGCCACCCTGATTCTCTGAGACCCCCCCCCCCAAGTGTCCTTGTGTTCTCCTTATTCGTGGAGAAGGCGAAGCTTCCGGGCCGCAATTACAGCCCAAAGTGATGGATGGACTCCTACGTAATAAGGTCCCACGCCTGCCTAGCGTTTCTGGGCAGTGAATAAAATGCTTCCACTTTCCTCAAATTTACAAAATAAGAGAAAAGGGTTTACAGCCAATAATAGCGAATGTCTTAGGATTTGTTAAAGCCTTTTAACACCTGAAAATCGAATCAGAAGCTCAGAACCGCACTGTGAGGGGGTCGGGTTAGGTATCTGCATTTTTCGGGGGAAGAGACAGACTCCGTCATAGGTTATACGACTTGCAGCCGGGGAAGCTGGGCTGTGATCCATAGCCCATACACTGTTCTCAGTTTATTGTTCCTCCGGTTAGGACATCCGTGCTTAATTGTAGGAAATGAATGCGTCACACTCACTTTGGAGCTCAAAAAACAAGCAAACTTTGCCTTCTGTCTTAGAATCACTGCTGTTTTATGCATTCCAAGGCAGAAGAACACTAAGAGCTGGGCAGCAGAGGTGAAGTGACTTGTCCAGGGTCATACAGCTAGGACATGTTTTGAGGCAGATTGGAGACCAGGGCCTCCTGGCTCTTCATTCATAGTGCTGCCTGGCTGAGTCCCATAGTTCCCTTCTGTTCAATTGGGGGCTGTTTTGTGAGAAAAGTTTATTCAATTGTGAGAACTGGGAGAAAACCTCATTGCACTGCTTGAACCTAACCCTGTATGGCTGGGAAAGGGGGCCATCCTCCCTCTGTTGCTTAGAGAACCTTAACTGAGGACCTAAGTTTTGCTGAGACTAGTCCCATCCTCAGATTTACCTGAGTTTTCTCACAGAAGACCTCAAGCGACCCACACAGCATTTGAAAACTGGGCCTATACTGATGGATATGAGAGAGAGAGAGAGAGAGAGAGAGAGAGAGAGAGAGAGAGAGAGAGAGAGAGAGAGAGAGAGAGAGATCGAGAGATCACACCCTTCTCAGCATCTCTTGGGGAGGGCATCCCTGGGACACCTTTTTTCTGAATTTGGGGAATTTTATCTGATTACTCTCCCCTCCCAACTTGGAACATCTCCCATTTTCCCTGCAATTAGAAATCAGATTTCCAGAACCATTGGAAAAATATATGATCCATCACATAGTTCAATAAGGATGTGATTAAGGTTTTGATGTTAAAGAATTGCTCTACTGCAAATATGAATAACATGGAAATAGGTTTTGAATAATGATACTTGTATAACCCAGTGGAACTGCTTGTCAGCTCTGGGAGTGGGGAGGGAAGAGGGGAGGGAAAGAACATGAATCATGTGGCCATGGAGGAATGTTTTAAATTTAAAAAAGAAGAAAAATCGGATTATCTGAGATTGCATTGTTTCCTTTTAATTATTTATTGTTTTTAATAGGTAAGGTCTGCCTCCCCCTACCTCGAAGACTGGCCCGGAGGTGTTGGCATTTTGCCCCGCACTGATTAATAAATTAAGACGCTCAGGTGGAGCCTTTGATTCCTCAGACATTTCA